>NC_082402.1:3908808-3961150 GCF_031168955.1 Gadus macrocephalus
GAGAGACAGAGAGAGAGAGAGAGAGAGAGAGAGAGAGAGAGAGAGAGAGAGAGAGAGAGAGAGAGAGAGAGAGAGAGAGAGACGGAGACAGAGACAGAGACAGAGAGAGCAGAGAGCCCATTGGCAAAGAAAGACTGAGACAAGAGAGAGAAGTGCTAAATAGAAACAGTGAAGAAAGAAGCAGGCCCGCCAAGACAGCCAGGCGGTAACCATGGTGACTCCCGGTGACATCACCGAGTCTTCGCACACATCCACCACACCAGGGACCAGGAAAGTGAGTTAATGTGCACTTCCTCTGTCAAGGCAGTGCCCCCTGCATAGAAACACACACACACGCACACACACACACACACACACACACACACACACACACACACACACACACACACACACACACACACACACACACACACACACACACACACACACACACACACACACACACACACACACACACACACAAACATATACACACAAAAGGCCTTCAATCTGGTAAAATATAAAGACAGCCATAATTCTACCAAAGTATGTGGATAATCCAATGGACCACACAACAGACAGTGAATCATGCATAACCTGAAGGTAGATAGAGAAGAGGTGCATGTAAACATAATAACACATAAAGGATTGTGTCCCTAAGGATGGGATAACATGAATGAGAGGATCTTTGGGATGCCATCTCAGAAGCCTTCAATCAACAAAGGTCTGTGTATAAGCTTGTATCATATGACGAATTGCATATGTATGCTTATAATGAGGCAAAATACATTTTCTTGTGGGCCCCAAAAACCAAGGATTGAACCTTGAAATATCTGTTGTAGCAGCCTTTACGGTTTAACCGGCTTAAATGGATCCATAAGGAACTGGTATATATCACATTACTCAATGGCAGGGTGAAAATAGCAAATCGGGACATTTATATTTACGGCCTTTTCTCTGCAATGTCGAAGCTGTCAGTGCAGATGACCGACCTGTCATTGGCTTGCCGGTTGAATGTCCTTTTTGTGTGTCCAACCGCCCTGATCACAGCTTTGATCGTTGTGTTTGCGACACGTTGACCTTCCGTCCTGAATTATGGTTTGAATGTGGCCGTGTCTGTCTACAGACGAGAAATGTGTAGCCTTCCCCAAACGGTATGCATCTGCCTAGCCATGTACCGCGACGGTAGATTGCTGTGATGCGGTGGTCGCTTTGATATTTCTTTACTCAAAGTCGAATGTGGATTAAAAGTCTGAAGAGTATGATTCAATCTCCTTGGCTAATAAGGCGGCATGGATTCTCATAAAGACAATGCAATACTTCTTATCCCCCCTTCTAATCACTAATGACTGTCTCAACAGTTTCAGCACACCTTTTTCATCTGCATGGGCTTAAAAGTAAGTGTCCTCAAAGTAAAAACTGATGGGGGTCGTTGGTGTTAATATCTGCAGCAGGTGAACTTTGGCTTTCCTTCGCTGAAAGTTCACCAGGACACTACACACGTTCGATGACGCCACGGCGGTTTGATCTCGTGTCGTCACGGATGGGCCGGCCTGTCCGTCAAGCGCACGGGTTGCCAGGCAGATTCCCCAGACCCCCCGGGGGGGGGGGGCCAGGCTGTGGACCACGCGCTAGACAACGCGAGGGCCGACGGCGCGTTTACGGCGTCGGCGTTTAACTGAATAAGCCCCGAGTGGCGGAGGTGACAACAGCGGTTCCGGCCGGTGGTCCGAAAGGCAGGTGGGAATCTCACGCTCCCACGTTCCCCGGCTGTTCCTCTCTTATCGCTGCACACCTGTCCTGTGCTCACACACCCCCCCCCCCCCCCCCCCCCCCTCACCCTAGGCCTGTTCAACCTCTCAATCATTGAGGTACGGCTTAGGATGAAAGTCCTATGTATATATATGTGTGTGTGTGTGTGTGTGTGTGTGTGTGTGTGTGTGTGTGTGTGTGTGTGTGTGTGTGTGTGTGTGTGTGTGTGTGTATGTGTGTGTGTGCGTGCGTCAGGCCTTTCAGTACCAGCCTCAAAATAGATTTTACTGTCACTTACATGTGTGTATGTCTGTGTGTGGCATGAGTCAGTGTGTATGGGAGGGAATGTGCCTGTGTGTGTGTGTGTGCGCGCATGCATGTGTGTGTGTGTGTGTGTGTGACTTGATTCCGACCCGTTTGAATGGACTACCAGGGCCAAACACGATTCTGCAGTATAGGTTAAGCCGATGGGGAATTCAAAATCTTCAACCTGAACTGTCGACCAGAGGGGTCAGTGTGCAGTTTAAAGTTGAAGCCTGTTAAAGTTGAAGCTTCCCTCTACAGCTCCATGTTTAATTCAGATGTCTTTCAAGCTCTAAAGAGTTTGCATTTCTGTTTATTTCAAAAGGAAGACTCCCCCCCTGGCATCCAACGCTGGTGACCAACTCTGATTCTGTTAAGAAGTTGCAACAGGCAGCCGCCATTAGAATGAAGCCAATTTTTTGCTATTAGTAAAGTTTGCTCGATGTAGACTTACGATACATTGTACATTTATTGGTATCAGCATCTTCCTTGCTAACCTGACTTTTCAATAGGATCTGTAATGCCACACATTGATTGATAACCTCCATGTCGAATGTGAGGATTTTGTCATTTGTAAAATAAGATGTATTATAAGATGTCTTCCACTACATCTGCACTGTACGAGGAAACCTGTGTCTCTGCCTCATCCGGGGCAAAGCACACTTTGAAACACGGCTATACGCCATTTATTGAAATTGTCATCACTTTGGATCCTCCGTACACTAAGTCTGGACCACCCCAGAGCAGCCAGACTTCTATCTTGGGCCACCTGTCCGGCCTGTCAGTGGGACCGTAGCCAACCCCCCCCCCCCCTTGAGAAGGCCATCTCCAATGGCCCGATGATGATGATGATGATGATGATGATGATGATGATGATGATGATGATGATGATGATGATGATTATGATTATGATTATAGACTCTGATGGGAGCAAGTTTAAGAGGTGGACCCTTCAAGCACAATGGAGAGAAGCTCAAAGGGTGCAGAAGAATGTCAGCCATCTCCATTTAGGAGAATGGGGGCCCAGAACCTTCCCTTTGAAAGGGGACCCCGCGTGGTTGGGCCTTCAAAACAAGAGCGCGGTGTTCTTGTGTGGTTGGTCGGGTTTTCCCAGCAGATGTGACTTTATGGAACCACTGAGGGACTAGAAGTGAATATACATTTTTACATAATTTAGCTTCATGCACAATGAGCGCGACAAACACATTCAATAACGGTACAGCTCCGACTTCTTACTTGCTCTCATTCTAAATCAAAGTTACAGTACATGCAACTGAACCAGGGCGCGGCTACTTGAACCCCAACGGTCGCACAAAACATCCCCCACATTGTTGACCGAGAACTATATCCAGATCCCAGCGCAGCGCTCATGTGCCAGAGGAGGTTTAGGCGGTGGGTTCTCTGCTGCAGCCAGGCTAGCAGCAAGGGGTCATTGAGAGACAGATGTGTCATCCCCAAGCATCTCCGCTCTGCAGGGGGGGGGGGGGGGGGGGTGACAGACTGGAATGACACCAGCGGACATGTAACAAGACCAGAAGCTGACGGGGATGACAAGTATGTGACAGCCCAGCCGCCCGATGTTTCTATGTTGTGGAGTGAACCGGCCTCTAGTGCAGCATGAAGGGCGATGTCTGGGACTGAGAGCGAATCCGTGATACTGGATAATTCATGCTTTTCCATTTGTGATTCAGGTCATTGTTATCATGATGAATGTGGATACAATGTGGATTTATTGTGTTTTGAGTTACTAATATATTTTGGAATTTCATAATGATGGAATTTCACAATTATGATCTTTCAAGTTCAAGTTCATAATATTGAATCGAAGATGCATTAGTCTACATATTGTCAACCTTATCTTTAAAAGCGGACATTATGCAATGCACAAGATTGTATTTCCATGTGCAGGCACAGAATTAGCATATAGGCTTCACTTTGGTTCGACAAGTTCAGAGATGACCTAGTCCTTATCGCAGCAACCAGAGTTTGATTCCTGCCCTTGCTCTTTTGCTGCATGTCTTCCCCACTATCACCCATATCTTCCCCTCTTACCCACTCTTCAATAAAAAGGATAAAACCTTCAACAAAAAAAGTTCAGAGATGGCCCATGTCCAATAGAAGGAAGTTGAGACCAATTGCATTGGTGGATCTTAACCAAGTACATTGACTCTAGCATGAAACTGAGCTGCTTTTATTTTTGTTTGGAATGGTGTGACCTCCACTCCACTGCATTTTGAAGCAACTATAATAGAGTTGACTACATTATATCAATTTGGTCAACTCAGTCGTTACTTTTTACTTGAAAAACAACTGTTCAATTTAACGTATAGTGGTTAATAAGCAAAAGTGGTGTTTCTGAAAATGCACGGGAAAAATATATATGAGACACAAATAACGCTGTGGCCTGTTTTCTAATTTCGCCATAAAACGTTATGTAAAACAATATTCCCTATTTATCAACAACTATAAACAGTCTTGTGATCGTTAGGCATGCAGGACACCCTTAATCCAGCAATTGTCAGGTGGAGCCAACAATGAACCGGTGCGGCGCTGAGTGGTCCTCCGAGCACCGCTAAAGTGCCAACGGTTCAGTACTCGGTAGTGGCGGACTTAGCGAGGGCCGTCACATGATAGGCATTAATGGTGTTAGGCTGATGATTGTTACAGTAGCATTAGGTCATCGCTGGCTCCCACTCGCACTGCCGGTGTGCCACACTGTCTGTGAATGTACTTCGTGAATCGTAATGCGGTAAACGCACGCCTAGATGTGTAAATGTACAGACGCCATGAGCACAGATCTGAAATATAACTCTTAACTGCTATTTGACAACTGTTTTTTATCTGGGCGGTAATGGTCTTTTAATAAGGTGTGGGATCTAATTGCAATACATGCAGCCAGACCATAACTATGAATATATTTATATATACATTGCCCATTTTGTAGGCCTACATGACTGAGTTAAATCTTTGTGCCTTCTAGAATTATGCATACTTCCATGAAATAGAATATTATAATAGAATATGTAATACTATATTTATTGTACATAAATACAGAGTAAGACCGACAGACAGACAGACAGACAGACAGACAGACACACGCATGGTTGGTCTCGTGGTTGGGGCCACACACACACACACACACACACACACACACACACACACACACACACACACACACACACACACACACACACACACACACACACACACACACACACACACACACAAAGGCGACAGACAAAAGCACGGTCAAAAGTAATTAACACAAAAACACTCCTGGCAACAAGGGCGGTTGAGATGCATGGCTCAGGCTATTTGAGGAGGAGGGAACGGAGTGTGTGTTTGCGTTTATTTTCTGGGTGTGAAAAGGAACACTGCATGGAATCTGACTGGGATATGACCGGATCGGAAGATCAACTACAGTATGTGTCTGCACAACAACATTGTGTACATTATGGGTTCTCTCCAGGCTGCACGGGTGCCTGTTGTTCTGACCTATCGTCTACCATACCCAACTGAGATGAAGGGCGAGAGATCAACGCAACACTGCGTTTCTTCCACCTTCCTATTTTTTTTTTCCCATACACTGTTGTTGGTTTTACACTACTTTACTAGTTAGCCCAAGCGGCCATCCAAAACAACAGTGAATGAATTTTGATATTTTGCTGGGGGGGGGGGGGGGGGGGCGCGGGTCAAACCCCCTCACGACCAACCACGAGACCAACCATGTGGACACGACACACACACACACCTTTAGCCCCTTGTCCTTCGCATTTTTCGACACCTCCACTCTAATGGTATCCGCCACATGTGACTCCTTGTTAGCCTGTTATCATGTGATGTTCCTGTATGTTTTTCTAAGGCAGTCTCCCCGAGCCAGCTCCCCTTCCGTAATGCTCTGACCTTCTCCTGCGGCCTCCCACTCTTACTGTCTCACCTCCCTCTCTCGCACACACACTGTCATTCAAGGGGCTCCAAAAATATGCCCGGCAGCAAAGCCTTCGTGGAAGACTCCAGGCAGGGGCGTCATGGCGAGTCACTTGTAAGACGACCCATGCTGCAGGTGAAAGGAACGGTATGTCTTAGTGTGGGCACTTGACAACTACTCATTAAAAAGTACATAAAGTACAACAAGGGAGAATGGTAACCTTGTGTTCTGATTACTGGAGCTATTCTACCCGTGGCACAGATTTTAGTTGTTACTCAGATAGACACGTGGACATTTCATGGTCATGTTCGAAGAAAGCGTGGAGGGATTTAATAAATCCATCAGTGATTAATGCATTTTTTTTTGCAAAAATGTATGTTTGTGCACTTAAACATAAACAATCTAAAATGTTTTATCTATATAATAGCTTGATCAAGATACAATTATTGATGCTACTGCACGGCAGCCAAGTTATTAGGCGTATAGTACTTTACCATTTGTAACCAGTCAACAGCTTGCCAAGTGGACGTGGAATTGTCTTTATTTTCTCTGAAAGAATAGTGCCAAATCTAACAAAACATTCAAAACAACGCCATAATCAGCGATTACGGCCAATCATAACAGGCTTATAGTCGAACTATGATCATTATTGAAACAACCAGGTATTGGGATTATTTGGGAGAGCAAAAAAAAAAGAAAAAAAAGAAAAGCCTTTCCTGGCTAAATAGGGTTTAGATCAAACAACAAATAAACACAGATAAACAGCAAACTGACTAATTCAAGAAAGGCAGTGAATGAAGGGCACTATTCTACTGCTCCCCTCACACTAGTCTCCAGTAGGCAGGGGATGAATAGTGCAGTGTTTGTATAATCTTGTTGGGCTGCCATGCAGACTACTACTACTACAGCCTTCATATAAACATAAGGCACATCTGTAGGTTTTTACCCTGGCTTATGCCACACGAAATTGCCTCATGTAAGCCTGTGTATTGGTAAAGTACATAATTTATATGTAAGGGATAATGCCCGACGAGGTGTCCATTATCAGGAATTAATGGACGACGTGGAGGCGTGAACCGTCCGACGCGAAGGGCATTATCCCGCTTATACCACGGTCACTTACCAACGGTGACCAAATTAAGACCATTAATTTATATTTTCATGCGTTTTACAATCTGAATATAAAGTTTTCCACAAAACATACATTTGTTTCCCTGGTTACGCCTGAGGGTCCGACTAATACCCGGAACCACCATTACACGCCCGTTGGGTTCTCATGCAACGGAAACGTTGTTCACTCCTCCAGTAATTAGGACGGACCATAGCTACGACTTTAGAACGGGAGGTAGCGGGAGGTATTATAGTCCGCTGAGCTTTGTTTTGTTTCCCGTTGCTATGGTTACTACTATTTTAGAGACGATACGCCAGCTAGCGCATTAATTGAGAACGGTAAACAGACAATTTGACGGAACTACTTGTCCAGGTGTCCGTATATCAGGAGTTAATGCACACCCTGCATCCAATCAGAATCGAGTATTCCCGCAGACCGTGGTATAAGTATTGTTGTCTAACGTAGTACAATACTGTTATCCTGATTAAACTGTTTTATGAACAGAAAAATAATCAGTAAGAATAGTATTAAACAGACACAGGTATTTAATATTCATATTCTGGGTTGATTAATCCAGTTTTCCTTCATCCACATTTTATCTGATAGGTGGACAGATTATTGGAGAAAACCATGTATCTATCTTAGAACCATATCTCTATCTTAAGTTATTGTGGATGTTTTTCTAACATTATTCACCATACAATTGCATCAGTTGTTCAATAAGTGATACCTCTATCAAACTAATTTAAAACAAAAACATTGGCTGTTTACATTTTCCCAATCCTTTAAGATCAAATAACTTTTCTCTGTGCAGACGGAAGAAAATGTTGATACAATAGCGCCATCCTTTGGACAGACCCCATATAGGCCTATTTAATGAATCAATGTCATGGCACGTTGAAAAATGCATTAAAGGTTGAGTAGTATTACTTTTTGGAGATAATACCTATTATTTAAAAAAAAGTAAAGATCACAGATCACACAAATGCACCCTAAAGTAATTGCATACCCAATATTGGATGAAGTAGGAATGAATCAATAGCTTTTGGAAATCAACAGAAGGATTGGTGTATCCAATCTATTGCTTAGGCGACTCCAACGTGATGGTCAGAAAATGGGTGTCTCCAAGAGTTGCTACTGATCCTATACCGCAAGTACGTGTGGTACATGTAAACCCCCCTGTTTTGATAGTATTTTGATAAAGTACGTCTGTTGTGGGTGAGGAAGAGAAGTCCAAATGGAACATTCTAAATGTGTCCGGATACTTTCCAGTGGCGGTGCCAGTTACGTTTCATCACCCTAACCCCGCTCACAACACAAACACAATATTAATATAACAACCGTTGCACAGCGATTTAAATAGAGCCAAACACGCACGCACGCACACACACACACACACACACACACACACACACACACACACACACACACACACACACACACACACACACACACACACACACACACACACACACACACACACACACACACACACACACGTTAATTGGGTTTTGGTTCCCTGTCAATATTACTAAAGAATAACCTACGGCAGTTAAAGTCCTAACCGATTGCATATAAAGTGCTACAATTCACAATTTAAGCGGTTAAACAAAATCATCATAAAAGAGGGAACTATCTCCTAATGTTATCGAACTCCATTAAGCCTCTTCCCTAAAGCCCTGGAGAAAAAGTAGGTGCAAATTATTTTCCTTATCTTCACGACAGACACAATCTTCTGTAAATTCAGTGAGAAATAGATAACAGTTTTTTGTTCTTGAGGATCAGCAGTAGAAGGTACAGCAGGCATACGGCTGCAGGTCACAAAGCAAAGAGTTGGCTCACTTCTCAAAGAACATGAGAGTCGCCTTCGATCGACAACGTTCACTGATCTGAATCAACTGAACCGCACGAGCAGTGACTGGTTCCATAAATGACGCCAACGATTCTCCTCATCCCGGTCACACCTGGGCCCCAGTGCACTGTACGTCGGGGGTGTGGCCTCGGCCCCCCCGGGTCAAGCCGCTGGGCCCGCCTCCCGGCGGCGTTCTGTCTGGCCGAGTCTCCCTGAGTCGCCGTGCCAACGGAACGCCCCTCTGCCGCGGCGGCGCGGCGGCGGCCGGCCCTGGCTCGTCCCCCTCCCCCTCACTGCTGCCAGACCCGCACTCGTACGACAGGCCTCCGTCCACAGATGCCCCGCCTCCTTCCCCCGCGGGCCCCTGGCTGAGCCCCAGCTGGGAGAGGGCCTCTTCCAGGGACGGTGACGACGCGGGCGAGGGAGGCCGGGCCACGTGGCCGCCGAGGATCGTGCGAGGTCTGAGTGGGAGGACGGAGGGCAGCGCCCCGACGCCGGAAGGAGACTGCGCCCGGCCCGGGGCACCGTCTGCGTCGGCGCCGTCCGCCGAGCTGATGCGCTCCGGTGCCGCCGCGGAGGGTACCACCGCCGCGGAGGGTACCACCGCCGCGGAGGGTACCACCGCCGCGGAGGGTACCACCGCCGCGGAGGGTACCACCGCCGCGGAGGGTACCACCGCCGCTAAAGGCACCACCGCCGCTAAAGGCGGGCCGACGACGGGGTCGGCGGCCGCGTCGACCTCGGGCTCCAGCCTCAGCCCTGCCACCCCTTTCTTCGGGACCCCCGCGGCGTCCCGCTTCATGCGGCGGCGCCGGGCGGGCTGGTTCCGCCGGTACTGGACCATGTTCTCCAGGTCGGCCACGTACAGGGTGCCCGCGATCAGCATCTCCGCGCTGGTCAGGCCCTTGGCGGAGGCGTCCTCAAGCTCACGGCTGGTGCGCTCGTCGTACTGCCACCACCCCCCGCTCCCCCCGTAGTACCAGGCGTGGTCCCCTCCGTCGGCCCCCCCCCCCGCCGCCGCCCGCAACGCCTCCGGCGAGAGCAGCTTGGGCCTCTCCAGGAAGTCCTCAGGCACCTCCTGTCGACAGAGGGCACAGCGCTTGCTCTGCCACGAGGCGCCCTTCATGCACAGGAAGCAGAAGACATGGCGGCACGGGAGGCACACGGGGTGCACGCAGCTCTGCAGGCAGATGGCACACTCTGGGATGGACGCCATCTTAGAGGGGGCCGGGGCGTTAGGCGGGAAGTCCACGTCGGCAGTCTGCCATTCTGAAAGAGGGCACGTCAGAGAGCGAGGTTTGTTCTGATTAAAAGGTCAATGGATGTATAATGTTTCTGTTAATGTAAATTAACAACTTTGTATCACAACATTTAGTCGTGTTATACAGCTCTGTTAATACATAGCATGCTACTCAAAGCACAGGTAACAGAATATGCAGTGGCTGGAAATATCTTTGACACTGTTTATGTTTACAGGTTTAAGGTTACTTGGGAGTGGGCAAATAATATGACGGAGGGGGAGGTTAATGTTATTGCCAGATGAAGTTCTATTAACATACTTGTGTGAACAAACCATTGCGTGGATATACATAGTACCAAGCCGTTTCCAAAACAAGGTAGTTTGACTAATGTGTTTTATATAACAGGCAACGGTATCCAAACGAGGCGGCTGAGGGTTTGTCTGAGGACTGCAAGAGTGGGGCGTAACGTGAAGAGAGGGCGTGACTTGTAGTCCGGCAGGCTGGAGATGGTTTATTTCGGCCCTTCTTCTGAAACGCCCACCCAACTAGCTCCAAGCTAGCGATGGTGTGTAAACATACACGTATCATTATAAACGACAGATACGAAATAAAAATGGTACTACAGAGTGGACGTCAAGTTGGGTATAGGCCCCAACCCTTCTATATGTGACCGATGCAGCCATCGTTAATGGTCGTTGGAGTCTGGTGTATACTACGTAGCAAACTGGCTAAGCTAGTTAACTTTTTTTCTTAAAACAACGAACAACTCACCTGGCCTCCTGGCAAGTTTATAGATTGTTCCGTAAGAAAACGCACATGTGTTGTTATGCAGCCACGTTTAAGTCTATGGTACTGACTTGAAATAGTACAAATATAAAAAATGAATTGACGAAGTGCGTATGTCGCTTGCTTCCGTCTGGAACACACACCCCTAAAGTCCATACCGTGGTTCTCAGATAAATATAGAACAGATGTCTCGTCCACGCTGCTGGCCAATGGAGTCCAACGTCCGCACTGGCGGCCATCTTGCCACAGTCAGCTGCTCAACCATAACATTGTGCTGGTAGTGGTACATGTACCATCTAAATAACCATAACTTGTTCAATTTTCAACCGATTTTCAAACGGTTTGCTTTATTATAAACGTCAGAGATGTATTATGCCAATACTTAGGCATAATTGTTAGGTTCTAAAACATCAAGAAAGGCTGCATGTTGAAATCCCCACCCTGTACAGAGATGTATTTATGTAATTATAACCATGGGTTTTCATATGAAATTAACATTAAATAGAACAGATAGGTGCAATAAATACACACATGTTCAAGTTAAATCAATATATGGGCTACTAAAACGCTGAAACCCAGGCCAGCGTCAATCCTCTGATCCGATCCTCTTTCGTACAATGTACAAGACAAGACCTCTAGCAGTTTGATGGGCTGCGATCGCCTGAAACTAGCTGATGGCTGGCGAATGACCCACTCTGCTGGCCTGGTGACGACCCTCACTGTGCCCTCTGATGGGATCACCAGGCCTCCATTGTTTCAGGTGGTAGCTCTGGTCCTTGATGCCAGATGCAGCGCCTGTCACCAGGCTGGCACGGCAGACAGCACAGGACAGCTTCTTCAGAGCCCGTCTTATTTACAAATCCTGAAATTTGGGTTAGTTTAATATTGTAAATTATAATAATTAATAAGCATGGGGGAAATTAAGGGGAATTTTTTCTTTTTTTGGACTATCGTCAGATTGTTCTCCCACAGAGTTGACAGTTTAGCACTATCGGTTAAAGGCTAAATCGACTTTCAGTCAGCCTTTACCTGAAATGTACACGAGAGCGTTGTCCTCAAGACCATCGAAGCGGACCGGAAGGTAGCTGTGGTCGTGTACTAGGGCAGGAATGTCAGCAAACGGGAATGGAAGACCTTCTCCTGCTGCAGAGGATATATCTACAGGCTTGTAGAGCTGTCCATGACCGCTGCTGGGGACTCTGTCTCATCCTGTTCTGTCACATTGCCACTGCATGGTTTAACAACTCCACAGCGGGCCAACAGCTTTCTGAAGCCAGACCCATTTGAACTGGCCAGCATTAGGTTAGTTATTCCAGCCACCTTAAAAAAAACACAAGATATACGAGTATATTACAGATATTCAATATATGGCACGGATTAAAATGAACGACATCCCGTCGTCCCGGGGACGTAATTAATTGTGATCGGGAGGATCAATATTCTTTCTCGGGTCGAAGAGAATTTTGTGGGCACTGACTAATTTTTCTGTTTAAGTTTAACACTGTCGGTGGAAAAGACTTCGGCCTATGTTACAAGGTATATGGAAAAATGACTGAGCTTCGTTCAATCGGCTGGCGTGCTCCTGTTTGTGTGGTTCAGTGAGACGCAGAGACTGCTTGCAACAATGGTGACGGCCTTTTTAAACTGCCACGCCGGTTCGGTCGCAGCTTGGCACGCCCGGCGATTTCACCGTCTTATCTCAAGTTTCCTGGGGGGTAAAGGGGGTAAAAACCCCCGTACGTCACGGCGCAGGCTTTCTTGGTTCACTGGAGAAGTCAGGGCTGCGCACGGAGTCTAGACTAGAAATGCGCAGATGGGTTGTAATGTCATCCATACCCGCTGCCTAATATCAATATCCACCCGAAGCAATGTTTTTTTCAACAATTGATACCCGCACCAGCCCGATCATTGGTTGACCAGACGTCCCGATTTTGAGTGGCGTGTTCCGCGTCCCGACAAAATGCACGCTAAAATGTCCAACCACTATGAAATGTCCCCCGTTGTCAGCGATTACATAGCCAACGTGGCCTTATAATAGCCCGATCATTAACTAAAAGCCACGTAGAAAGAATAAAGCATCCAGCATATTTCAACAATGTGTGTGAGGGCATACGCAGCAGGGATGTTCGCACAGTGGAATGCTTATGGTAAACCAGCGGACGAGCGCTGGGCGGAGATGTTCGCGCATTTCAGACGCTGGGAGATTATAGAAAAATATAAATCAAAGTTATCAGTTTGCCGTTTGTCTAGTCAATATGTTAATCTACTTAACATTTATTTATTTCAACCGCGACCCGCCCGTAATTCCTCCAAGTAGGCTATTACTTTTTTTACGCAATCCACCCACCCGGTGGATTATCCTAACCTTTTTACTATATTATCAGTAAATAAGAACTCAAAATGTAAAAAAGATTATTGGGAAAATTCGGGACGATTTGGATGGTTCAAAATGTTACGGGGCGTTTTCCGGGACAGTGTTGAAAAAGTTGGTTTTACCCCCCGATATATGCTTTAAAATGTTTTACCAAAAATTGAAAACTGAAAACAATCCAAGCATTTGCTGAAACTTTGGTGTCACTTAGTGTTCCGGCTGGTAAAAATTAATTATGAAACCTACCGGATGCTCTGATGGAGTTAAAGAGAAGTTCCAAGTGGTCCTGGCTGAATCTGTAGGTCAGGACATATCGCTGTCCTTCAAGCAGCACAGGAACCATCATCATCAACGTGTCAATGTTTATGACGATGCATGTACCTGCAACATATTGCGTGTCAGCTTCAGCATGTGGCAAGCGTCCATCATAACAAAAACATTGTCATGGGTTACTGGATGTGGGAAATGGGTCTTCAAGGGCTCACAGGGGTCTGCTTTTAGATCGCACCCAAGTTGGGGGCACATACTGATATTTGATGCATGACCATCCATCGTCATGCACACCAACCACATCTGATGAGGATGCAGCTCTTCTAATGCATGCTACTAACACTTTTTGTGATTCTGGTGTGATGGACTTGGTCAAATAATATGCAATTGGAGCTTTCCAATAACCTTGAAGCCCAACCCACTTAAACACAAGAACCTCGGAAGCTATGTCAGTCTCATTCAGTCAATCCCCCATGTCCACATATCAAAACATTGTTTGTGTCCGATGATCATGTTAGATGTGTTTTTTGATGGACATGGCCTCCAGCATCAGAGTGACACATCCGTATTTGACCTCATCTTCCTGACGCCGTCTTTCCAACGTGTCCAACATAATTTTATTGTGACCAGGTCTGGCATCAAGAGAGCTCAGCAACCTTGTATAATTAAAAAGAAGATATTTAACCATGTAGCCATTTAGCCACTAACCCAAGCATCCCTATGGTGAAAATAATATTAAATAATATTGTCTGTAGTGCTTAATGTAATTCAGTGTAAAATTAGACAACATGAAGAATACCTTTGCAATGAACTGGGATGTGGCAGGTGAATATGCAGAGTATCTCTCAGGTAGTGATATGCCTTTGGACCATGCAGATGGAGCGTAAGGGCAAAATCTCTCTGGGCCTCGGTGTACTCTACGCCCTGCCTCGACAGGAGATGAACCGGAAGATCTGAAATTCAATTAGAAAAAGTGATTCAGTAGGTCTCCTTTTAATAGTAACTAGGAAGTCAACAAAGAACATAAAATACACAAAATATCCGATGTGATATTTATATTTTACCTGAGTAGCAGTCAAGCTTGTCTTTCAGCTCATCGTTGATGAGATTTTTCTCCTTCAGTTCCTCCAGAACAGCCTGCATGTTGTTCTTGGCCCGGTTCTCTCTCCTCAAGGCATTGCTCTTCTCCTGCTGCAGTTTCCTCACTCTCGCTGAGGCTTCTTCAAGTTTGGCCTTTATAGCCTTAGGGCAAGCAGGCAATGCATACAAGTGGTCAGTGGCCTGGCGCTTGTGGCTCAATCTGCTCTCTCCAGTGGCTCCCTGTAGTTTTGGCAAAATATACAAATAATAGTAAAACGGAAATTAATAACTTACTTTTTCAACAATAAAAATCTTCACTTTTGAATTCTGTGAGCCTGAATACATTTTTAGGTTCTCCAATTCTCCAACTGAAAACACAACAGCATACTTTTATGCTTCTCCACTTATAAGGCGTTTTGTGGCTCTGGACAAAAATATGAAAGGTTGCCTACCCCTGGGTGTAGTTTTAATGTTCACACGTGTTTATTCATTCCAGTGTATGAGTGACAGAGAAAGCCAGTGGTTTTCAAACTTTGAGTACCACCTCAAATAATATTGGGCTCTTAGACTACTAAAACCTGGGTACCATCAAGATAAAGTATTTCATGTAACAAGCCATATGATGCTCTAATTCGTTTGTGAAATTTCCACATGCAAATACTCACAACATCAGGGATCAAGTCCATTGCCAGGTTGTCTTCCGCTCTTTTAGAAGTGGTTGTGCTTCTTGTTGCTACCGACTAAAATAAACATAAGTAAAGAAGTTTTGAGTATCTAAAATGTGCTGTAATAAACCACATATTATATAACTTGCAGAAACAAAAACTAAAGTGTGACATTTAATCACATATTTATATTGATCCATCAATCGTATACACCTTAAATTATTGTTGGTCAATGATACACATACCCTTTGAAGACGAGCTGTAAAGTTGAAAAGGGTTGGCACAACACCATCTTTAAGCCGGACCGTCTGCCCCAGCCTGTCAAAGTCCTCACTCCTGAAGTGGTCACTGCAGAGCAGAGTCCTGTCAGAGGCAGCAAAACCGTCCCTTCTTAGGGCAAGTTCCCACTTAATCCTCCTCTCTTTGGATTTGGGAAACCTTTGAAGTGAGAAATGTACCCAGCTAAATTAATTATTGTCAACATTTTCAAGATTAACCACACTGAAAACAATAAAAAAAAAGGTGACCAGATTTTCATTCAGTGATTTTGTTAACCAACATTCTAAAAAGCCTTGTGTCAACAACGCTCTAGCAATACTATTATGTAATACTAGCCCCGCTGTTCCTGTGAAACAGGACCTCTATTGTATATACTTCCACTAAGTAACTAACGATTATCCTAAAAATAAAGTCATAATATTGAAATATCCTACAGGTGAAAGGTGATCCCAAGGGTTCTCGTTTCGAGAGTTCGTCGATTAGTGCATCCGTAGGCCGCACAAAAGTCTGGCATCTTCACTTGTCAGCAATTTCCTGTAGAATTCATAATGCAAGATGTTTTTAACAAACGAACCCGATTGGAAAGCATGTGCAACTTCAGTTTAATGATGTTCAACTTAAATTATATTGAAAACAAAGAGCAATTCTGCCTCTCCCATCGATGTAAAATGACTGGGTAGCTAGTAGCCTAGCCGTGATACACAACTAAGCTGCACTATCAAGTCGCTGCAATTTCAACATGTGCAAGCATCCATAATTATAACCACGTTAATAACGTTTGTAAGAAACCAAACCGTTTGTAAATCCGTCAAGGTTTCAGCGAGATATAGGCCGTAAGGTGAACACGGTTTTCGTTTCAGCCCGTTCCACTCACTGGCATCTACACAATCTTTAGCTTATAAAAAAGAACGAGTCGTGGTTAGTTACCAAAAAAAAGTTCGTCGCTGATTTTCCAGTCGATTGTCTATATGGCTTTGTTTTATGCAGAACTAGAGACTTCAGAGCGTAATAAGATTTTTGTCGGGAGCCGTGCAACGGTTCGACACGTGATCATGCTACACCAATGAGAAGGCTGCTTTTTGACAACAGAATGGAAAAATGGCGGCTCCCGTGTGGTTAGAAACAACGTTAATGATAGAGGAAAACACCCGAACATCCTCAAAAGTGGGCTAAATTAATTCTAATTCGTGCTGTATACATAGCCGCGTCCAAGAATAACAATGAGGCAAATATACGATAATGTTATTTTTATGTTAAGTCATTTACATCAAGTTTGACATACATGGGAATACACATTACTGACGATCTTACATGGACTGTGAACACCCAGCACACCGAAGAAATCAAGGCAAAGACTGTACTTTCTACATCAGCTGAGGAAGTTCAGAGCATCCGCACCCATCAGCTGTGTGTCCTGACAGCATCACTTGGTATGGGAACTGTACAGCCTGTGACTGCAGCACCGAATCATCAGAGCATCTCTCCATATTCTGCAGGAGACCTACAAGAAAAGACTTACCTACCACGTTAATAAGGTTTGTAAGAAACCAAACCGTTGCGAAAACGGTTGAAAATGTAGCAAGTTGTGGTTATTTATAAAGTACATACAGTACCACTACCAACACAATGTTATGGGTGAGCAGCTGACTGGCAAGATGTCCGCAAGTGCGGACATTCTAGACGCCGCCGTAAGACAGCTAGTGTTCTATATATCTACACACGTAGGTGAAGGGTTTTATTTTGAAAACGTTGCGAGATACCACCCAAAGGCTGTTTAGAGTAAAGGCGCACGAAGATTTTGTGTGACGGCTGGTTTAACCGCGGATGAACGAATGGCGGCTCACTTGACCGCAGTAGATGGCCGCCTGTGATGACAGACGTCGCCGTAAGGTCCTGCTTGCTTCACACCGCCACGGTGTGAAAGCAGCTTACATCGAGTGCTCTATATATCTATGGTTTAGCGTACCTGGATGTGCCTGGGAAGAATTAAAATAAACCCATACTGCAGTCTGATACATATAACCGTCCACAAAAAGGTATGCGAAGGCACCATGTGAGGTGACCACACTGATTTCATTGAGTAGAAAAATCTCATCCTCCAAATCTGGCCCTCTCCATCCAATAAATGCCTAGACTCAGCAGACGTTTCATAGCTACCAGTATAGTCTACTTATATTATTTGGTATAATTTTGGATAGAGGAACATTTGTGTGCTGTATGATGATAGGAGGAGTAGGCTATTAAGTAGCCTATGTTCCAGTTGTAACTTTTATTTTTTTAATATATTCACCAGATGCTTTGTACCAATCAGACCAATGCATTTGATGTTGTTCATTTGAAGAATAACATACTGAGAATGTTGGAAATACTCCACACATCACATGCACATGAAGTAGCCCTACTCATCCGACAAGTGGGTGATAGACCTGCCTAGTAGTGTCCCGAGGCACTGCTCACTATTGATTTACCAACCCAAAACCATACCATAGCTTTAGTATTTTGTCACATGATACCTAGGGGTATGGAGATGAATGCGGGGCATCTAAAGAAGTCATGGAGATGTGGTCCAGGAAGCTAAGAATCATGGGAACTTTGGCTGGAAAATACCTTCTATTGGGCCTAGGAAGCAATGTATCTACAAGGAAGGACTTTGAAAGAAAATGGGCAACGTGAATTAAAATAAGAAAAGCAATGCTTAATTAAAGATAATATTGCAATAGTTTATTTATAGTGGTTAAAATGGGACAGAAGGGTCTGGTGTCAATCTTTTGGATGAGGAGGCACATTCCCTATAAGATTGACCTTTGGACAGCTTTGAGGGATCAGCTCTGAAATTCAAATATCACTTTTATCTCCGAAACAAATCCCATTAGAGACAGCTAGGATACTTTGAGACGGAATGAAACATACTTAATCTGTTTTATTTGCATGATGTTTAACTTGAAGGCCCTATGTGCCACGAGGCATTTGGAGGACAGGTAACAGGATGTTTAACTTGATAGGTACAAATATGCATGCACAAATACTTGGGCTATGTACTTGTCGCGCCAGTGGTGCATTCTCGCAACACGTTATTTGGTGTCAGACCGCCTGGACAGCTGTTTTCACATCTGCCATGGAACAGGAAGAGGCCGGAACGACAGCGTGTGCAGAAATGTCTGCTGAAGCAGTGGTCACAGACCTCCAGACACGGACACATTGTTTAGATTCAAACCGTCCCAGTCTGAGAAATGTTGTTGGTTGGTAAAACAACATGCAGTCATCAAATAGTAACCTCTAACATCAAGTAAAATGTAGTCAAGAGGACGTTACAAGTATGTATACAACTTACTTAAGCAGGTGTGTGTGGGTGGTGAGAGCACGCCATAGTATGTACGAGGACAAGAAGACAGGCATAGCCCCCTCTGCCTCATCCCATCCAGCTGAATGTAGAGGAAGAGGCGGGGCTTACACAGCAAACAGCCGCTATTGGTTGAGCAGGTGACACAAGCGGCCTGACAAGGTCTAGTCACCACCAAGTTATCTGTCACTGGAGGAAAGAAAGCAGATTGAGTGAAGTGTTTTTGTGTGTGATTCTTTCTTTGGGTTAAACGAATTCCGTGAGCTGCAAGGTAATACTTTTAAATTGCATAAAAGAGACAACGCATCAGCTCGAGTGCATCCTGATATTCAGCATATAATTAACTTGTTATTGTATTTTATATTCACTTTTTATGAGGTAAATGCAACCCCTTCAAATATGAAAAATGTTTGTTATTGTTCATAACGATGAGTTACTGTGAGTGTGCAACCCTAGAAAATCTGGACAATTTGTCAGCTGAATGTCAAAATACCACAGCATATGCACAGTACTTTTATATCATATAAAACATTACACCTTTTTTATTCAAAATACTTACATTGGTGGTCAACATCGTTTTCACCGTTGCTTTTGGCAAATTCCATGAAGTTGAACATTAAAATGTTCAGCAGTAGCCCTAGTCCCATTTCCCTCCTTGTACCTTTCACACCAAAACTAAGACGGAGGCGTTTGAAAGGGTTGCAGGGAGTTTCCTGTGATGCACATGAACACCAATTTCATAGTCTCTTTATCTTGTTTTTACCTTGTTTTTTTTTCTGGATATTGTAAATGATCAATTTAGAACGTAAACTATGAATGATCACCAGTGTGACCAGTGTACCACTATAGAATCCATCTACTTGACAAAATGATTGGCCAAAAATACGACAAAGCGCTACGTGTTTAATCTTTAACCTCGAGTTAATTCTGAGCACTGCATACTTTTCTCTTGGGCCGTTTTCAGCAAGAGGGATCGAGTTTTGATTACTTCTCAATTAATCAACAATACTGCAAACCAGACGTGAGGAGACTGTCGGCTGTTTTGGGAACCTAGCAGAGATACCGACTAATGTTCCCAAAACATGAAAACCCCTCAGGTTCCCCACTCATGCAACGCATAGGACAACAGGGATAGTTTAATCGGATGTTAAGTAGCGCAGTAATACATCAAAGAAAGGCTGCATTTCCAAAAAAATATGAATGCCTTAAAGTATGCAGTCACTTACATTTTTGTAAGACATAAAAAAACAGAGCGGCGAGTGTCTGCCCTGTGTCTTCTTGACAATTTCCTGGCTGCCTGATCTTGAGCTGACTGACTGAGTTTGATATCAGGAGTCAAGTTCACAACAGTCACTCCTACCGTACAAAACAACTTTATTCATCAGTTCAAGGCTCACGAGTCAGTTCATGAGTCCTTCACAGTGTTCAAATGCAAGGCTATGACCACTTCATCCTCTTGATTTTTTCAATAACATCTATGAACAGAAGGAAAACAAAAACAAGGTCAGAGGGTTTTTCAACAGACACTGTTACACATGTATATTGTATGGAGGACATATATGACGATACAATATGATGTCCAAAGCAATCGGGAGACAAATAAGTGTTGAAATGCTAACAAAAGATGGCCACTCATCGCAAGAGGACGCAACATCCTTTTAGTCCTTGCTTGCAGCGGGTCACCCACGCCCTACCTTGGAGATTGCCGGGAGATGGTGAGCTCTTATAGTTAGAGATTTATCCTCAAAAGCTTTGGTTCTTGCTTCCACTGCAAGCTTATTCAAAAAAAGAAGGAATCCAAGTTCGACCTAGGGAAAGAATGATTCGGTTATAACGTTAGCTTCATTAGGTTCTTCACTATAAATAACTCACTAGTAGGATATATACATTACATATAAAGCACTGAATGTACGTTTTTAACAACTCTTTATAGACTCACCATTGCTTCCGCCGCTGGCCTCAATTTAATATCAGACGTTGTTTTTGATTTGATCTCGGCCTTCAATTTCGACCTAGGTGCCTTCTTCATTTTGGCAACTCACTATTCTGAGAACAACAGACTTCAAAAAACGATGGTTGGCTTGTTTTGTTTATTATGAATCGCCCGCGTCGTACAAATCCGGCGCACAATATGACGTCAGCGCGTGACTACGGAAGTTTCCTCTACGGCTGCGCGGGGCCATCATGTGGTCAACATTCATGAACATATTTTAGGACTTTCTGTATTTTATCATTATCGCCAAATCTAGCCGTATTCACAGTAACGTTGGAATACAAAATATTGAAAAAATGGATACTCAAAATATTTGAGTCCATAAGCGAGCAGAGGGATAAGAGTTTTAATAAACCTACGTGTCTTCTACCAGGTCATAACACCAAGCCTCCAAAACATGGCAGCTTCCTTGAGCACCGCTGAAAGCAAGAATCTTTTGCAATTTCTGAAACTAGTTGGACAACTAAAAGTAAGACTGACGACAGAGCTTGTGCATTAAAATACATAGTTCGAATTGTAGCGTGCTACATTTAAGCGCTTTGAGTGTGAGAAAAGCGCTATATAAATTGAATCTATTATTATTATTTAAATATTGAAAAATGGGTCCTTAAAATAGTTTATTTCAGATAAAATGTCAACGTGAACGGAGATGGGATGCCACACATCTGAAGTCTAGACTTTATACTAGTCATCATAATGGCTTTAAAAAGACCAACACGAGCTTTGGCGTTGGTTCACAGTGGCCAATGGACCCCATATGCGTCTTTATCTCACCAACTGCTGTGTTGTTACATCTCCCCAATGTCTTGTTTGCGTCATTATAGAGAGTCCCACGCACCGGCTGGGTGTACAGGAAGGTGAAGCAGCCCGAGAGCGTCTCCGACCACATGTACAGGATGTCTATAATGGCGATGACCATCACAGACCCCAAAGTCAATAAGGAAAGGTGAGTCGGGTTTTTACTATCACAAACACTCATCGGGAGGTCAAGGGCAAAACAAATAACCTCTCTGATATGAAATGATCATCTCTCCTCTCTCTGTCTGTCCTCAGGTGCATGAAGATCGCACTGGTTCACGATATGGCAGAGAGCATTGTGGGAGATATTGCTCCAATGGATAAGGTCAGCAAGGAAGAGAAGCATAGAAGAGAAAAGGTGACCTGCTCCTCTCATGGTATTGATCGATAATTATTGGAGCCTGGGAAGCTCCTTTCCTTTCATATCTTTTTGACACTCTATTTGCCTTGCTCTGTCCCTTCTGTACAATTATGCATCTTCCCAATATTAATAGTCATAATTCCTCATACCATCGCAGGAAGCAATGACAACTTTAACAGATTTGCTGCAAGGGGGTCTGAAAAATGAGATTTATGGACTCTGGGAGGCAAGTGTGTTTCAACTAAACTCCATCTACTGTACTTTGATGCGTTCTCTTGAAATGTATTATGCATCCTTGGAAACCACACAAACCACAGAGTACTGTGGTACTAGGGTATTGTACCACAGTGCTCTGCTCTTTTGGGGGTTTCCCTAATAACAATTTGATAAATGACAAACACGTTTGTCTAGTAACTGGAAAAACATGTTGGACCAGAAGAGATTCATGGTTCAGTGAGCCATGAATCAATGTTCTGTTGGACCAGTCCTTGTGCATTTCTTGATACTAACAAATTACCCATGACGTACACTCAACATCAATGGGAAGATTCAATGAAAACAACTGCAAAAATCTGTACAAGTCTTGATACAACCTTTGCAATCGTTTTAACGGAATCTTCCCATTGATGTTCAGTGTACTCCCTAGACAATTTGTTAGCGCCAACACCGATGGACATGTGACTTCATCTGCTGTATTCCTGTAATGCACCCGGGCCACCCAGGAGTACGAGTCACAGAGCAGCCCGGAAGCACGGCTGGTCAAAGACTTTGACCTTGCAGAGATGATCCTTCAGGCCCAAGAGTATGAAGAACTGGAGGAAACCCCCGGAAGACTGCAGGAGTTCTTTGACTCGACGGAAGGTATGCATCTCCATCCCTACAGTAGGCAGGACAATATCGACCCTAGGGACACCACCAGGGGTGTGTCCACTAGGGCCCGACCGATATCGATTTTTGAGTGCCGATGCCGATTATTTTCAGAGAAAAATTACGATTACGATTTAATCGGCCGATTAAAATCAAAACAAAAAAAAAGCCTATAAAACGTAGTTTTTGATACCTTAAATATACTTTAAACACTTTTGACGAATATGTGAATTGAATGCAGAACCTTTGAGTGTTTTAGAATACATTTACAGTCAAAAATGAGTGTAATATAAATAACTAACTCCCAATGTGCTGCGCTCGTGAGCAGTGACTAACACGTGCGTGCTGAGCAGTATGGTCTCACCGTTAGAGTCTACAGTATAACAAAATAACATGGCCTGGGACCTAAAGAAAAACAGGCACAACATCCTCAAACAACGCGTCTTGTGTACATTGGTGAGGTGAGCGCGCAGCTGTCTGAGCGAGCGTGCTTTCATGTTGTACGGTAAAATTCAATCTCCTCTTTTTTACTCCAGCTAAAGTTGTTAGTTAGCAAGGCGAGTAGGAGCGCAATCTGCAGGATACTAAGCGCAATAACATTTCTAAAATAAAAAAAATCTGCGTCTTTTTGGCAGATGATTATTTTCAAAAAGGCTATAATCGGCCGATTAAATCGGAAGGCCGATGAATCGGTCGGGCCCTAGTGTCCACTCAGATGTATGGATAGACGGACTGTACCAAAGTTTGATGGTCCATTCTACATCTGATTGCACCGTCCCACTTCTGAAAAGGATTTCAATCAATATTACCCCCGTTGGTTAAACAGGGACCCTTAACACTTTTAGGCTTGGATATGCACTGATATTATCTGAAAGTACCAAGCCTCACGCATCCCTCTCCTCATGTGTACAACTGTTGTTCTGCTTTCCTCCCACCGTCTCTCGTGATGCCGTCGTCAGGTCGTTTTCACCACCCCGATGTGATTCAGCTGGTCGACTGTCTCAAGGAAGAGCGAAGAGGTCACATGAGCAAGGTTGCCGAACCTCCGACACATACGTCCTAACTGGGAACACGGACCACCGGACACACTGCCCTGAGGTGGAGGACCTCCGAAGACCGGAAGACGCCAGATTTGCATTAAACAGAACACCGAATTATTGACATTGTTGATAAATGCAAATGGTTTCCATGGTTGCTGCTATTTTTATTTTATTTTTTTCCTTTACCCTGACCTCCTGTTTAAACTATTTGTGTCGGGTCACATGTTTAACTTCATTATGTGAGCATTAGCCACCCAGTGTTCCACTATATGGTCATATGACCCGTGGTCCTGTGACGCTTTAGAGGGGCTTCGGGATTCTGGATTCTATACTATAAGAAAATTTAGGGAAAAAACGAAATCATTGGTCAGCATGGCCATTTCTGTTACAAATTGCTATATGTGGCTCTATTACATAAAATCTGACAGACATTTCAAAACTGCTGTTTGATGTAACCTTTGGTAAGAGTATTTCAAATATATTTTGTAGTACATTCAATATGCATTTTGATATACATTCACACATTTCCGGACAAATTTTCCGTAAAAAATAAATAAAACAAACATTATGGTTTACTCATAAATGCAGTTTATTTAAAATATAGTATAGTTGAAATAATAGAGTAACAATAAAAACCGGAAACAGTAACATTTCGTTTCAATGCCATGTATTTGGATATGCCAACATTGCAAGGTTTTAGTAAAAAGCTTTGGTAAAAGTTTACGTTTTTTTTTTTTCAAGGCTCACTCAACATAAGATAATGCAATCATGACGTTCACAAAAGCCTCTTTCATGCCATCATTTCCAACATGGCAAACTTTTTAAATGTTTATCATTCACTCAACACAAATTATGGTCATTGGTGAAATTGAACACAAATTAAAGTGATAAGAAAAAATGGAAAAAACCAAAGAGGTCAATAATTATATAACTAAATGTAGTTCATGTTTAGGTTCTTCAGAAACTTGTGGAGACAACAATTACCACTTTTTTTCACATTAAGTTGCATTGTCTTCTCAAGATGGACTCTAAAGGGTTGTGTTTAAGGGATTGTCACTGGTTAAGGAAACAACCAGAACTATTGAAAGGAGCATAACTAATCAGGGTGCAGTAGCTGGGTAGATTTGTGAGAGAGACCAGGGCAATCACAATTAAAGTTGGAATGAACAGTTTTCCGAGTATTCGGTTGAGTTTGAGTCACCCATATCTGATTTGAAGTGTTAGTTCTAGTAATATATGATAATATATGAATTAAATTAGTAGATCTGGATGAAAACATGTATCAGTGCAATAATATCCAGCATTCAAGTAATGACAAGTCAACAACAACGCAGAAACATTCTCTCCTCTTTTCCATAAAATCCAAACATTGGTCACTTGAAAATCATTAAACAAATGATATAATGCACACCCCCTCCACCTGGTTTTGGTGTCAAATTAATTCTAGAGTGTGTGCATCGATATGCATTAAGATTTCATCCTGCACTTCATGTACTGTACTGTATGTGCGGTCAAATCTATGTGACAACATGTCAATGATAGACAATAGAGTGTAGAGTGCGTTTGCTTAGCTCTTCCCATTAGCATGGATTAAGGAGAGTCGGAAACTAATCTTTGGGATGTGCTTGAGGCGGTAACTATCTCGTCTAGGATATATGATTTAGTGGGGCATCACAATGCAGTAATGGATTCACGTCGATGTCGTTTCTTTGTACCTGGAACCAGGTGCTGACTGCAGCCACAGTGTAAAGTATGGAGATCATTTAAGTCAATCTCCCTGGTTGGGTTCCTCCTTCTGCGTTGGACGGGGCCCTAACAGGGCCTCTCCGAGGAGTCTGTCAGGGGGTGCTGGGCCGGTCCTGTGAGCTGGCCTGCGCTGCGGAGGAGAGTACCTCCTCGAAGCTCCCCCCGGGCTCGGGCCCCCCCACCTTGGTCTGGATGAAGAGGATAAACCAGGGGGCGGTAGGGTACAGGGTCACATAAGGCCGGCTGTTAGAACGCAAATCTAGGGCCGGTCGAGCTTAGTGTCTGTGTTTTAGGCCGTAGCTTCTGGTCGGAGAAGAGAAAACGGTGCTATCATGTAGACGAAGAAGAAGGTATGAATAATAGCCTTCAGCAAACTGTTTTGATAGCATTCTCTTCTCACAAACACACAAAATGTCCTACCTTAATAGTTGTCACTGTACTTTCAACTTTTTCCTCAAAAGACTTGAAGCTGGGTGAGTTTCTGTAAACGACAGAGGGGAAGAAAATAGGGCAAAGTGAATGGAGACAATAGGACCTGGGACGTTGAACTCCTCATTCTTGATTTCAGTATAACAACACATTTTTGTTGCATATCAAACATTGTAAATTCATTTGTGACTAATCAATGCAATGTGGTATTGCACCTGGTCACCATTTAAGACTTTATACATAAATTGCATTTAAAGTCTTTCGTGAGAAAAGAAAGAAACGTGATTGTGGTGCGCTAACGCTGTCCTTTAGTCTTTAACAAACAGTCAGACATTACCTCATGGTGGGCATGCTCATGGAGTGTCGGATTGAGTAGCTGTCCCACGAGAGCATGGTTAGAGAGGAGTTAATGATTAGCACAGCTTCAGTGTGCAAACACACAAACACTAACCCGTCTGCACCACCACCACACTACACTGTACCTACTCACATCACTGTACGACACACACACATACACAAACAGGGAAAAAAATATAGTACAGTAAAGTAAGGAATGCTTTTATCTGGGGAAATGGTATCTACGGGTGTCTGCCCACATTCCAAATTGCTCTCGATCGATACCTGGCTCGCGACTACACTCGCTTTCTACTTCCCAGATTACCAGAGCTGTCTGGGACCTTTAGGCTAAGTCTACTGGCAGGAACCAGGTCCTATTATTGCATTGCAGAAAAGAAAAGTAAAACGATCCTCTCTCCACTTCAAGACAAGGGGCTACCCAGCAACTGGCTGCATCCAATCCAGGTCCCATCCAAACAGAGACAAAGCAGTTATTTCTGTCCTCTGACCTTCCTTAAGCACTTTGAGTCTGCCTTGTGTATGAAAAGTGCTAAAAATAAAGTTGCCTTGCCTTGCCTTCCTTCACAATGTCATCTGTGTAAAACAACTCATTTGAAAAGGTGCAATATATTTTGGTTTGTCTCTATATCAAGGATTCACACATCAGAGATGTTTGCGATGGATTGAGGTACTTTGAAGGTCAAACCCTGCACACTGTGGCAAACTCTGGCAAAGGGCTCATGATACCAGGATTTTTTTAATATATATATATATATATATATATGTTTATGATTCTTACCCTATGGAGTTGGATCTTGAGATGCAAAAGGGGAGAAAGAAAAATAAATTGGCATATAAAAAATACATCCATAAGTCTATGTTAAAGCTCTAAAAAGAATAACAAGGGGGCTTAACCCTCTACCCTTTTACCCCATAACCACTCACATGTACAGAACAGAGGACTATCCAAGACCTGTACAAACTCACTCACCTGCTTATGAACCAGACAAAACAGCCGCTCAAACACTCACGGAATAAGGACCGATCTTGCAATGCTCCTATCACATTCTCTAGAATTCGCGGGTTTGTAAATAGCTGGAAAAAGGCTAACTCTCAACGTCTTCCAACCTATTGGTTGCCTAAGTAAGGACAAATTTTCACTGCAAATAAATTCCATCACTGCAAATTGGACGGTAGAATAAGACAACACACAAAGAAGAAGAGAAATAAATAAATAAAAGTGATATACTAAAACTAGTCATGCAAGATACCCGAATCAAATACATGGAATCACAAAGCAACCCAGGGAAGCAAGTGTTTAAGACACAAAAACTGCTGTGTTGTAAAGCATGTTTGTCATCACAACTAGGCAATAATACAAATGGATGCATGTTAACACAAAAACACACGCAAACACCCCCCCCCCCCCACCACCACCACAGACACACAAAAACAACTTGAAACATACCTCCGTGGATACAATATCTCTAAACCAAACATGCTGGAATAAATGAAAGATAAAGTTTGTTTTGGTTTATGCTACTGAAACCCAACCTAACACTAACACTCATCTGTCATCACAGGGGAGGAAATGTGACAGAGGAATACAAAGTAACAAATATTCAAATATTTCATGTCCTTACTTAACATGATAAAAACACAAACTTTCAACAAGGAAGGGGTTCGCGTTACACAATGAATAGGCTCTATAATCATAGACAGAGTAACTCACACAAAGTCTATAGTTCTTCCTCGTACCTTGCATGAATAAAGTATGAATTGCACACACCTAAAAAGCAAGTGCAGTAACCTCTTTCACCAGAAGTGGTTCTGTCGCACATTTGGATCGGGCTACTTTTTAATGGGTTTCCAAATGTCTTTTTTTTTTTTATTATCTCCTGGGCAGCCACCACAGATCCAATACTTTGACGGTGGCTGGAATAACTAAGAGAGCTTTTACGTCCAGCTTTGGGAGTTTGCCTCTCTGGCAAAAATCAGATTGGGTAAGACGCAAATTGTACTCTAGCGAAGCAACATATGTCCCTGCTGATAGGGAACTCTGTTCATAGCCAACAGGATGAGGTCCTGACCCCCAAAAGGCATCCATTTAGCCAGGAAATGGATGCAATGTCAATTCCCCATAACCCCACCCCCCACCTCCATCCTGCAGGGCATATTGACAGCAGGTGACAGACACTCTCCCTCTGACACACACACACGTCACACACGCGCGCGCACACACACACACACACACACACACACACACACACACACACACACACACACACACACACACACACACACACACACACACACACACACACACACACACACACACACACACACACACACCCTGTGTTACAGTCCATGGCAACCTCCATCTCTCTCTGATCCATCTCTCCCATCCCTTCCTCTGTCTTCCACAATATTCTTGTCTTGCCTTCCCCTCTTTCTGAATATAACATACATATACTATAATAATAGCAAAGAGAGGGGAAGAGAGAGCAAGCAGGGGGGGGAAGGTAAGCCCGCGATAGAGAAGTGGGGGGAAGGCTGTCTCTCTGGCCACCTCGGCCACAGTGAAAGCAGCTTAGTAGACTTATATAATCAACAGCCTTTGACTTGGTGAACGGAACTAATGTCAAAAACTCATTCAGAAGAGGACAAGAGCCAGGAGCAGAACCAGTGACGGAGGCAAGACAGCTGGAGAAAGGGAGAGGCGTTACATTAGAGCAGAGGTTGATTAGCGTGCTAGGCCGAGTAAACACCACAGGATAATTAGCAGGACTCTGTGCCTGATTTCCCTCTTCCGACCCTGGTCAGCAAAGTTACGATTTTTTGATTGTTCTCAAGATTGTTTTGCAAGGTTACCCTGTAATTACCCGGAAAAAGCAAAACAGTGTTGGATTTGCAAAATAGAGGATTCCAATTCCAGCTGCAACATGAAAAAGTCCACTTTTCGACGGCATGATGTTTTCGCAAAATACATGTTTTTGATTGCCAGATGGGTGTTTCGGTTTTCAAATTGAGGATGATAGAGAGAGGTGTTTTTTTCCCAACATTGACGTTGTGTAGGGTGGACAGGGTACAGGGACGGATATAGATATAGTTTGAAGTTTAAAAGTGTAAAGGCCCTCTTCTTTCATCTGTGATCACATGACATCATGTGTAAGTATCCGCGTAGCCATATCAGACATATAAACCAAATTCACTTTAATGTGTGATATGAAAGAAATCAAATTCAACTATTTGTTTTGTTTGCCAAGGTCACTGCGAACAAATGGACAGGATATGACATCATTACCTCATGTCTCCTAGCTTCCTGGTGATGGCGGTGCCCAGGGTGCTAAAGGCTGCAGAGGTCTTCTGGCCTGCTGTGGAAAACGTCTCCGTCGTCTTCTTATAGCTGCACACACACACACACACACACACACACACACACACACACACACACACACACACACACACACACACACACACACACACACACACACACACACACACACACACACACACACACACACACACACTCTTTCATTTTGGCCTTTTGACACATAAACCACACTAACATAATGACAATGAACTCTCCATCACATGCTGATTTCAAAACAGTGTTACTCAATCGTTCCGTCTCCAGTGCTTCATTATAGATGTGTGTGCGTGTGACGGTATGCATGTTTGTGTATGTGTGTGGCTGGCTGCAAATGCACATGCAATCTGATCTCTGAGTCGAGGTGTAACTGGATAACAAAAGGAGGCAAAGAATGACTTCCCTCCTCTCACTCCTTATCTCTCTCGATCTCTACCCTCTCTCTCCCCTCTCTCCCTCTAGATTAAGATACAGCAATGACCAGCTGAGGACATATAGGATGATATATATTCAGTAAAACAGCTGCCTGTATACCAGGCCACTGTATTCATTTGAGAATATAAATTGGATCCTCTTTGCTCCACAACTGGTCTAAAGAAAAACATTTTATACATGATGAACATGCTTAATGCTGGTACTCCGCACGCACGCACACACACACACACACACACACACACACACACACACACACACACACACACACACACACACACACACACACACACACACACACACACACACACACACACACACACACACACACACACACACACACACACAGGCCACTGGTGGTGGTGTGTCCTTAAAGCAAACAGCTCTCCCACTGTCCCTCATAAAATCTCCACATTCCCAATTCCAATCACAACAAAGTGTGCGTGTTTGTGTCCAAATACATGTGTACTTGAGTCCGTGCATGTGTTTGCAGCATCACACTGTCACAGTCAGATGGCCTTAGCCCTCTCGGTTGACCGCCAAAAACAAGCCCTAAAACCTGTAGAACTGGCAGGGAGAATGCAGCAGGATTGGAAGGGGCACAAACTTGTTTTGCTTATCTGCCCTGGCCCAGACTGGCTCTCCCTGCATCGGCTGCCCCCCCTTCTCGTATATGCTCAGTCGCTGCGTCCGGCTAGCCCGGAGCTGCGGCAAAGTGGAAGTGGGGTCAGTCCCGGTGAGCACAACTTACGCAACAGAGGTCTGCATGTCGTGCCAGCCCTTGGAGACGTTGTTTTTGAAATCGCTGAGCGGACTGATGCCCAGTTTCTGTCTGAGGTCGGCTTGTTGCTTCTCTTTAGATGTCAGCACTTGCCTCAGAGTGCTGATCTCCTCTTCCAGCTAGCGAGAGAACAAGACACAAGGATGGTCAAGGATTAGTCATTTGCCATTCAAAAATATCGAATCAAATTTATATTGCAGGTTGTACTGAGGGTCATTGTTCAAAGAAATGATAAGCCCGGACGGGTTTATTGATATAGTACCTTTCAAACACAAAGTCACTTCAGAGGGCTTTACAGAGGCACGAATCACATTTGAAGAACATTCTATGAACATCAAGGATTAAGTCCAAATTTGTACAACATGCACCAACACCAATACTGTTTTCCTGAACCACATTGTTGCAACGGGAAGTCGTGCATTTCACAGCCTTGTTTGAGATTGAGATTTGAGTTTACCTTGTCCAGTTCTTGGTGAATCTCTTCCCTCTCTTCCTCTGTCAAGATGGGGTAGTTACCCTCGGAGGCCAGATCCTCATCTGCCTCTCGCAACGGCTCAGAGTCTAGAAGACCTACCATGACGGACACAACAAACATGAACAACATCATAGGTCTAGAGATTTGTGCTGTTGTGTGTGTGCGTGTGCGTGTGCGTGTGTGTGTGTGTGTTAGATTCCTCATGAAAGAGAATAACCTCAAGCCTCTTCCCAAAGAGCTGCATGAATCAAACAAACAAAACAACCTGTTTTATTTTATTTTCTATAAACCAGAAATGAAGCATTTATTTGGGTGTTTATAAACTAACATGTATGACGGCTCTATATGATCCAGTCTGTGTCTGTCTGTCCATCTCTAAACGGACGTTATGCAATCAGCGACAGTGGCCTGCTGAGCAGTAATCTGGATTAACTGCCCTGGATTATCCTGTTTCAACTGGTGGCGGACCCTAGACACAGACAGACACACACACTCACGTAAACAAACACACGCGGACGCACACATCTTCAAACAAGATGCTCGATGCTTAATTGATTCCACACATTGGTTTTGAGTGTTAGTATACAGTTAAAAATGTAATTAGGAGCTAGGGAGGGACACACACACACACACACACACACACACACACACACACACACACACACACACACACACACACACACACACACACACACACACACACACACACACACACACACACACACAAGCTCTGAAGCCCTTTGGTTTGGACACATCCCTAACTCCAGGTGGCCTTCTCTCGCAAAGGCGAATCATAAATGTGTACTTCACATTTAATCACACATGGATTTACAACAACGTTTGCATGTGATGGTTTGATGATTTGGCTGATGGCTAAGACCCCAGGTTAAATGTTGACCTTTTGGATGTGGATCTCCCGTTGCTATATCTTGGTTTGTATCTTACTTTTATTGGAAACACACAGGTACAAATCAGATACAGCTATGGGAGCTGAACACTCAACATATCAAGGCTGATGATGCATCTCATCAAAGACATGGGTCTGAGGAAATGTGCAGACTCCTTTCAGTAAAGTAAAGATGGTTCATACCTGTTCTGAAGTTTCCTCTGTCTTTACATGGCAGCGGTAAAGAGTGAGTCGTATGACGCCATTAGTAACATAATAACACATTCTCAATTAAACTATTACACTGCATATCACTGTTGAGGATATCTTCAAAAAGACAACCAATATAGCTGCAAAACATGCACATGCAAGAGAGTAGCACTTCATATATATATATTTTCCAAAATATATTCTCAGATAAAACAGCGACGCATATGCAACATTCCCTGTACGGAATAACAACAAAGCAGGCAGTGCCAAATAGGCCGCGAGGGAGACTGCAGCATCCTTCCGAAATCATTAACGTCCGATTCAAGCCATGCTATGGGCTCAGTGCCATTCAGGCAGCTAAAACAATCACACTGTTCACACACCAACTGGGCACTAGGCTTTCGGGACACAAACACAAAGCATGCATCTGGAGAAGGCACACATTTCTACAGCAGGAAGATAAGGAATCAGGTCACACTTATGATCAGATCATGGTATTTACATGAGGCTAGGTTGGGGGGGGGGGGCATATTGAACACAATCATGTGACTGCACTTCATATGTTTGAATCAAGCTTATCGTATTAACTGTGACATTTTCCAACATAACATAACCTTCTATTTTCGGTATTTTTTCCTACTTGAATATGGGGAATATACGACCAAATGAACCAAACACTTTGTTCTTCATCCATCCGAACACAACATCAGCTAGTCTGATAACAGAGAGTGCTGGAGGAACAGAGATCATGTAATAGAACTGGAATCGGCCTGCTCTCCATTAGGCCGGCAATACTCTTGCGGCTTTCAATTAGGATGTGTGGTTTCTGTTGCAGCACTGAACCGGTCGCCTGAGGGACGTGTGTGTCTGCTTAATCAGGATGATGATCACATGGGACTGGGCTATTTCACTATTTGACTACGGGGATCATTTCCTACGTGGTTAGCCTTTGTAGCTACGTCAAACGTGGAGCAACGGCGCCAGCCTATGCAAAGCAGTCCGGAAGAAGCAAAAGCTTTTTACAAGGGCCATCAGGGAGAACTAGCCTACTGTACTGTAGCCTACTAGCCTACGATAAAGAGATTCCATTCTGTTGTGTTCGGAGTCCAGTCTACTCTAGTAAAGGTATGGGGTGGCTGTGGTCTAGGGCGCCGGTCACCTGGGGCGTTGGTGTTCCAGGGACCGGTCATCGGCCAGTCTTCAGAGAGACGAAGGGAGGGCCGGCCCCACTCCTCCCGTGCCCCCGCGGTGGTTGGTGCTCCCCAGCTCCCCCCATGCCACGCCGCACCGTCCCCCAGGCCGGCCTCCCCGTTCTGGGAGCCCAAGGCCTGGGAGTCCCCTAACGACCTGCCCACAACATGACTGTCCTCTGACAGGTGAGCCAGGTCCTCGTCCCTGGGGCCTTAAGGATGGCGACACGCGTCAAAGAATGAACTAAAACTAGGCATGCAAATGGATGTGGCACTGCAAATCAAACATGATCTTTCTTACTGTGTGGAAAGATTAAATAAAGACTCGTCTACTGTCCCCACCCCACTGTTTAGATGAACGCAGTAAAGATTAGGATCAATTCACTTTCAAAACTATTTAGTTAGTGACCTTGCTGATAACGACTGATTATCAGCAAAGGTGCAATTCAAAGTTGATAATGGCTTGAAACCTTACAAATCGTTTCAAACCGTTACAGAATCTAATGCCATGAAAGCAGCTTGACCCCGCCCTGCCAGACACAGAGTACTAAAACCAGCTCCACCCTCCTCCATGCAGACCAGGTAAACACACACAGCCACCCACCCAGGTGCGACGCTTACCATGCTCTGCCCCTTCCCTGTTTGTGTTAACCCATTCTTCTCCAGGGCTCTCGCTGCCCCAGTCCAGCACGGCATCACTCAAAACACCAGAGTACAACTCTGGTCCCAGGGCAGCAGCCGGGAAGATACAGGAGAAGGGGAGTTAAAAACACGCACGCACGCACGCATGCACGCACACCGCACACACGCACACACAGACACACACACACACACACACAGAGAACTGCTTTCTACTCCATCACTTACAACTGCATGTCTAGCCAGGCTACATCAACAATCACTGCTTTTTGCACAATGGCAAATTGCACTCAAGACACAGCACTGGCCATGCTGTGGTTGGGCTATGGTCTAACACTGCCAAGCATGAGCACAGCAATGAGAAGATGACATCTTCTCACCGATTGCAAGCTTATTACTGCACAGTTTGTCGATGTTTTTCAGCACAGCATTAGGGATAACCTCAGTAGCTGGATTACCTATTGCTTTAGAGCAAGTACTGCTGCCGGTTTGAATCCTAACTGTGTGTGGCTTTGGTTTCCCTTTTCATTTCATTGCAAATGTTGTGGTCGGATGTGCCAGATCGGACCACAGGTCTGGCCTCGTCCACACTTGAATGCAATCAACACTCGTCTGCTCACATTGCTGTCCACACACATATGGAATATGATCATTGCCCGAGCCTGACCACCTTAATGTGGGGCAGCTCATCGGATCCCAATGTGAGCACGATCCGATCTAGGACTGTCCAGCCCTGATGTGATCAAATGGTAAAAGTGTAACCGAGGGAAGATATAGTGGCAGAGTTAAGAAAGTTACTCTACACATCACTACCGATTGACTAGCTAATATAATAGCTACATTGCATACAAATGTAAATGTATACACATAAAAAAATACATATTTGGATGCATATAAATACAGTGAATTATGACTCAGGGGCATTATTTCTGTTCCGTTTCCCACCTTTACAGATGATTGATAAATATGATTCCCAACTAATAATGACAAACATGATATGCCCCTACCCCCTTTCCCTCATACTAGCTGTAGTATACCTTAGGTCACAAGATTGGCATAACTTTGGTTGGCTGGGTGGTGGTCATGGGGCTAGCTTAAATCAGAAGCCCATGGCTGATCACAGCGGCAAAGTCAAAAGCCATGGTGATGGTATGCTGACCTACCCATCTGACTGCAGTAAAGCATTCCTAGCCTAACTGACCTGGAACATTGTTAAACCTATGATGAGTTTCTGTATCCAATCCTTTCCTGAACACAGAAGACAATCTGGAGGATCAATTTTACAGTGTAGTTATAGTAGACTTATTCAAGAGGTATCCAAGGATCAAGAATCAAATTAAATGCACGTTTCTTTGACAAACTTCAATGATCACCCCATTTGATTTCATTACAATTTCTGGGACATTTTTAATTTGCCATCATCTATTGAAACGGAATGTATAGATAATTAAATTAATTTAAATAATAATCACTCTAATATTTCAATAGCTATGACAATTAGAATGCAAAAGGAAGTTCACCTATTAGTGACACAAATTGAGAACTAGGAAGTACATAAACGTTTAAGGAGTGAAACGGGAAATCAAAACTACTTTGCACAATGAACTATTCTAAAACAGTGGGTTTGCTGGTATGAACGAATGGCAATGTGTTTTAATTAATACTTTGGACCTTTCAACCGTCCTGTATTCTAAAACAGAGACTGTATCACTAAATAGGAAGAAGAAAAAGGAACACGTCTATAAATAATTTAACCCTCCTTACAATATTGAAAGTCATTAGGTGAGTGCAGCAAGAGTCAGTTTCCAAAACAACAAGCTGGGTCAAGTTCAGTAATTTGGCTTTAGGTCCATCCAATGTTTTAGACTCTTACCTGGTTATAGTGCATACTTGCAGGTGGATATATGAGGGGTGGAGTTAAGGGTTAGTTGTGTGTTTACATTTTTATTTCTGTATTAACCAAGTTATCCAATCCTTGCTACGAGAACAGGAGACGCGCGTGCGTCATTTACATATAGCGCTGCCTATCAAGAACGGGGGAAACGCAATTTAAAACAAACCAAACACATTTTAATCAGGTGAATGAACCACTTACCTTGCTGTCTCGTTTCCATGACTGACGCTTTTTTTCAACTGCCACACTTTGGATTAAAAAGGGTCTCAAATGGATGGCGGAGTCCAGCGCTGCACCAGTTGCCACTTCACTGTTTACTAGGGATCACTGGTGCTGTCACGCGCCTGGCCGTCAGGGGGTGGGGCTTCAAGCACGTCAGCCAATAGATTTGCTATGTTTATCTATTTGTTGGTTTCTTTATTTTGCTTTTAGAATTTTAAACATTTAATCTTTCACCACTTCACCCTGAGAAACTTCCCATCCCAATAAACGAGGGGTATTACTGTGGGCGATAAAACAACAGGATTTCTCTGCTAGATTATAGTTTTTGAGGGAATAAATAATTATAATAATTAGTGGCTTGTGGTCAGACTACGCCCTCTGTTGCCATAAAATAGTAATTACAAGTAGGGTTGATAAGAATCCCTGTAAATAATGTTCAACAGATAGTCCACAATATACATTATGCATCAGAACTTCATCGATACAATTTAAATACAAAAAACAACAGCTATCAGCCGACACATACAACACATTCTACTTGCTGTAGTTTGGTCTGGCTTTGCGAGACTAGCACATAGCACATAACACCGGGACATTTTTGGTCTTATTTATTTGTATTATCGATTAACCATCAGTTGAAAACAGTTTCTGTCTCTGACAAAGCAATACAGCAAAAAAGTTAACAGCAGACATTTTAAGAGTGGCAGTTGGTAGTGGAACATGGACCTGGTTTGACCTCTGAATGAAGTCATTCACGCAAGATGTCTTCTTAAAGCAGCTTTTACCAAAGTACACAGACTGTTTCAAGGCAGACACAACACATTATGTTTACCAATGGAAGGTCAGCATTAAGTAACATTTTACACACACACACACACACACACACACACACACACACACACACACACACACACACACACACACACACACACACACACACACACACACACACACACACACACACACACACACACACACACACACACACTACAGAGAAATGACACTTTTAAGACGCGACAGTTGTCAGTTGATTGTCCCATATATTTTGTTTTTTTTGGATGGACTTAAAAGTATGACATCAAGCCGGCCTAAAAGTCTGCCCCTCTGTACTGCCACCAGGTTCTCCATAGATTTCTTACAGTAGCAGTTTTAATCTACTGGAACAATGCGACTAACAAAGATACAATTCATAATAAAGTGACAATTCTACATTGTGCAAAGATATACGGAACAAAATCGATGTAGCTAGAACATACACTACACATGAAGACTTGAACCCTCCTAATCTAAATAAAAATAACAATTTGTCTTAGCACTAGCATAGCATAGCTTAGCATCTCACTACCCCCCAAAGTACTGGCAATTTGTAGATGTGACAGACAGAAACTTACATATCACCCTAAACCCTTTCAAATTTCTAGGATACAAAGTCCTACTACAATTGTACTTGAAGTTCAAACAGAATAGCATCTTAAAAAGGGCCCTATTCTACCACCAGGGTTGATTGTGATTAGTCATACGCTACAAGATTTCTTTTTAATATACAAGTGGAAGTGCTCGCCCAGATGTGGGATTGACAGATAAATTCCCTGGTGGACCGTAATAAGTACTAGGCTGGAGTTTGACCTCTCTGTCATACATTTTAACGGCCACTCCCACTTGAGACGCAACCAGTGGATCGATTTTTGAATGGATTGGAATGTCTCACTCTCAAACCTTTTGGTAAAATATGGGGCCTTTAAAATGTACAAAAGAAATAGGGGCCCTTTAAAGAATAGCATTGGAAGGGAACCACAAATAACAGGTAAAGGCAAGGTTACATTGTCATTCAGAAGAACCTTCAAGGTAACATGGCCTGACGGTATGAGCCAGCTCATACACAAGAGGAATAGACAACAAATAAACCAAAGCAAAACATTCACAAATAATGGCATTGAATTAGCAACTACATTTCAACCGTTAACATTTTCACTGCAGACAGCAGTAACCGTTTTAGAACTCTTTGTATGGCTATTGTGAAATGCTAGAGTACAGGACAGGTTTCATTTGTCGTCAAACTTGTATGCCCATGGAATTAAAACAAACCACCAAACAAAGTAGCTGGATATCAGTGCATTAGCAGCCGTACTTTAGCACTATTGAGGGCAAAGACTTCTGATGTTTTAAATGACATTGAATGTTTGAGAGGATGAAAAAAATAACGTTCCTAATGGTGGCTTGTCAACAGATAGAACCAAAATGAGAAAAAGACTGCCTGTTTCAAATTTTGGATTGTAGCCAAATGGTGTGAAAATACCAAAAACGAATATGTACTGGTCTACATTTGCATATGTTTATGCTACATTCACAATAATTACAATTGTATTTATATAATTTTATATGAAAGAAACTATGGCAAATAATTATCATATAAAAATTATAATTATATTATTAAAAGGAAAATCCATACAAAAGTTTTAAAGCTTCAGTTTTGTGCATTGCTAATATAATATATAACCTCTGCAAAAAACAAAAACGTCCAAAATTTCCCAATGCTTCGTAGATCATGACACAGGCCTTTTGAACTATTTTACCTCTAAAATATTAGACGACTCAAATGTTTTCCTTCCTGCAACCTGATACTTTTGCGAAGCAACGATTGAACACTATTGGCAAGCTTCAGTAAATACATGACTGCGCACATTTGAGTGGCACAGCCGTTGTTTAAATGGACAGCCATGGGTATGAATCTTCCTGAGAGAGTGCGACCTACAGGCAGCAATCCAACATTTTCATGAACACCAGTGTGCAACCATATTTCCACTATGCTTTTTCGAACCGGCATCATAACCGCAAATTCCACCATAACTCAAAACTGGCAAAATTACCCTGTGAATAGTGCATGGGATTACAGCATATGGCCAAATAAGTAAGTAACAAATAGGAGTTCTTAAATATATATTTCTAACCCCATCTCCCCAGTTGTTGAGATACTCAGTAGTGTGAAGTTATAGGCATTCCGTGGGAGATTCATATATATTTATTTTTAAATAATTAATGTATTTATTTAAGAAAGTAGATGATATTGATACACGTTTGCAGACTCTTCAGCAGGTGCAGTGTCTAGTGATGGCTTCAGTAAATGCCCATCAAACAAGCACACATCAATAGGTATATTGGTGTGTTATATATATATATATATATATACTTCTTTTCAACTTTTCGTTGAGTGAATTCTTTGTCTCTTGTTGATATCTTGTGTACATCTAGACGTTTTGGGTTGCCGCGTCTTCCTATGCAAGAAAATGCCGAAGGGCTACGAAATAGAAAGTAAAGAACCCAAAACGTGTGATGGGAAGGAAGGATCCATTTGGGGACTAGCTGATAGACTCAGGCTGCCTGCTGCCTGAGTCACCACCGACACCAACAGGTACATCTTGTTTGTGCCTCGGACACGATGTGTCAATATCTCTTTAAGCTATTTTCACTCCCCATTCATATCAGTAGAAACTAATCCACATTCTATATTGTTGTCATTTTATACGTTGACCTTATCAACATTTGACCGGCTGGTTGACAGAGGAAGAGGATGGTAGAGAGACACTTGAGAGGATGCACCACCAAGAAAGAAAGAAAGAAAGAAAGAAAGAAAGAAAGAAAGAAAGAAAGAAAGAAAGAAAGAAAGAAAGAGAGAGAGAGAGAATAGAAGGATAATCTGAGTTGGGGGGGGTGATGATTAACGGAGAGAAAGCTGGCGGTTGCTGGGTGACAACCTTTAAAGCTTTAGAAAATCTTCTGCTCACTGGCACAGTTCAAGGTGTATCTGTCTAGGTCTGTGTGTGTTTGCACGTGTGTGTGTGTGTGTGTGTGTGTGTGTGTGTGTGTGTGTGTGTGTGTGTGTTTGTTTGGGTAACATTAAGGCTCTAAAGGTCACAATCCAAACTGTGCAACAGACTTATTCTGTTACAATCAGCCTCCTTTTAATGAAAGATATTTCTGTCTTTAAAGCTTTAAATTTGAACTTTGAACAAGAGCAAACCGTGATTGCCTTCATATGGCATCTTTAACACCAAAAGCAAAACGAAATCTTGAAATCATAGCAAAAACATCTTTCCATGTAGCACCATTCTAAAGTATATACTAATAGCACGTTCAATTAAAGCTTTCATTTTGATCCAAGATCAAAGCTATTCAAATAACCTAAGGATGGGCCATCGATTTTATTAGTTTCTTTATGTTATGCAAGAATTTGTAATGTTTTCTTTCCGTCAACTTCCTTTTTATTGGCTCTTTTCCTGCTAGCCTCATTGTTGTGTTAGCACGTCTGCCAGTGGCTGTTTCGTTAATATTTCAACATTCCTGTAAACTGTAGCCAGGCCTGTCTGCAGTCAACTTGGCCCCAGTTTCACATGAACTCCCCCTGACAGGAGGACACCAGGGAGGGAGGAGAAGAGTGGAAAACAAGGGAAAGAGGGGAAGATCGGGAAGGAAACTCTGCAGAGAACGTGACAAGCAAAGATGGAGGATCTTCTTTTGACAACAAAGTTCTCGATAGAGGAGGCCTTTGCTTTGCTAGAAGGTCCCAGCACCTTTATCAGAACCCTGAGCAAGCTGCTGTTTCTTCTTCCTCTTGCACACGTAATACACTGGTAAAACCACCAGGCCTGCGGACCAGGAGATAAACAAAATGGTAGGGGGAACAGAAGGGAGGTAGGGAGGAGATAGGTGGGTGAGAAAATTAAACGTAAGCAATGGCAAGATATATGTGTGTGTGTGTGTGTGTGTGTGTGTGTGTGTGTGTGTGTGTGTGTGTGTGTGTGTGTGTGTGTGTGTGTGTGTGTGTGTGTGTGTGTGTGTGTGTGTATATTTATGTATTTGTATATGTCTATGTGTGTGTATTTGTCTGTGTGAGAGATTGTGTGAGTGAGTGTGTTTCTATTTGTGAGTGCGGGTGAGTGAGTAAGTGAGTGAGTAAGTGGGGGAGTAATTGGGTGAGTGTTTTTATTGGTTTGTGTTTGTGCGTTTGTGTGTGTACCTATAACCAGTGAAATAGATCCCAGAACCACGACCAGCACAAGGACCACAGGGGCCAACACCACCTTACTGGCTGTAGAGACGGAGGGATGCGACCAATAGTCGAGCGTTAATATTGTATTGCTTTTACCGTGGAGAATTGTACTGTGATCGTACTGGAATAATTTTGGTTAATGCAGATCATATCAAAATACATGACTGAATTTGAACTTTACCAGCAAGCAACGTATTTAGCTGATACATGTGTTCATCCTTAGGGACGATGTGACCCGACTGATATTAAAGAATGAATTCCCCCTAGCAACAGTTTTAATCCAACTGTACAAACCCCCTCGGGACTTGCCCCACCTTCATTCTCCTACCAATGAACAAATCCAATATGTAGCCATGAGCTGATATCACCATGGTATACATACAAAGGGAGCTGTACTGGAGATTGTGGTCCTGGGATAAAATTAGCTTTCGGCTCCTCAGGCACCCCTGCTGCTAGCTAATCACCCTTAGCTTCTAATAGCTAGCATTCTTCAGAGACCATGGAGCAGCTAACTAGCGGTGGCTGGTGTCAAGATAGATTAGCCGACCGAGCGGACAGTATGAGAGAGGGACAATTATCGGTCGGTCTCGAGACAAACAACCAAAGCGTGTGTGGTAGTTTCCACTGGAAAGCGGCTAGAAGTGGCCCTGTGGCGCCCGAGGGAACTCACCGCAGACGGAGCCCCTTATCAGACGCCTCAGATGGGGTTTATCGGGAAGGTAGCGATACTTGCAGCCGAACACGCTGAGGTTGGATGTGTGGTCGCCGAAAAACCTGACAACCGACCAGACAAACGCAGAAGAAGGTTACAGGAGAGGGAGGTCAACTAAACACACAGACAGAGAAAAAGGAAATGAAAGGAGCAATGACAAAGGGAAACACAAACCTCATCTGGCGGTAACGCTCTCCACAGCGGTAGCAGAAGTTGGTGTTGCACTGTGTGCAGGTCATGTGGTCGCACCCCTCGGTTCGCTGAATGTGGATCTGGAGACACAGAGACTCAGGTGAACGCGTGATCGCAAGGCAAACAGGTCAATAATAGCCCCACACTTGTCTTTCGTACCTTGGTCCATGAACAGCCAAATGAGAAACACACTCGGCCCGGAGATCGCCAGGCCTTCAATTTCAGCAAAGGCGACAGACCTCCTCTATGCAAATGCAATCATTTAGAAGATTGCACCCAACTGATCGAGTTTAAACCTTGTTTGCCCTCCTTTACCCTTCCTTCCATCCGCCCACGTCCATCCAGCCAACCATTCCAAAATCCATTTAACCACCTACCCATCCATCCATCCATCCATCCATCCATCCATCCATCCATCGACCAAACAATCCATCCATCGACCAAACAATCCATCCATCCTTTCACCCACCCACCCATCCATCCATCCGTCCTCTGAATGTGGATCTGGAGGAACAGAGACTGTTCTCAAGACAAACAGGTGTTCCCGCTGTTTGCCTTGAGTCTCTTGTCCTCTGTACCTTGGTCCATGAACAATCCAAATGAGAATCGCACTTAGCCTGGAGACGGCCAATCCGTCTATCAATTTCAGCAAAAGCCGACAGACTTCATCCATTCAAATGCAATCATTTAGAAGATTGTACCCAACTGAGTTTATACCTTGTCTACCCTTCAATCCATCCTCCCACATCCATCCATCCATCCAATCCTTCAACAATCCACGCAAACAACCACCTACCTATCCAGCCATCCTTCCACCCTCTCGCCCACCGACCGCTCACCATCTGCCCCGTTACCACCCCGGGATTCCCGTACCTTGCACCGGGGACATTTCTGCGCGTTCCTCTGGCCGTGCTCGATGACGCTCGCCCACTTCCGCAGCAGCTTGTCCCCGCGGCGGTAGTCGCGGCACTTGAGCCCGCTGTGCCAGGGCGAGTGGCACTTGAAGCACCATATGAACTGACACGCACTGCACTGGATCTGCAGAGCGGGAGGAGAGAGGGGGGGAAAGGGGACGGGGACAAAGGGGGGGGGGAGGGTAAAGAAAAAATAAATGTTTGAAGCTTGATCACTATTTTAGTTAACTAATCACTTAGTTAAGAGGTGCTGAAGGTGTGACTCCAGAGCTATTATTGGAGAGATATTTGTTAGAATATTATTATGAAATGCCCCGCGGAAAAAAAATCTATTTTGAGTTGTGCATGCCTCTATATGAGATCATTTTTATTTTAGACCACTCTCGGCTCATTGCGGGCCAATCAGAGGATCCATCATGCCTGTCAATCACAGGTGCGTGAGCAGCCACCTTCCTCACTCGTGGAGAAACTTAGGAAGGGAGGGGACTATTTCTGTTATTGTTTCTCTTCCTGCTATGACTCTATTCAACTGTCGGATCTTACCTACAGTATGTTTAATTGATTATTATTATTTATTTTCATTTTGAGAATCAACCTCTCTCTCTATAAACCTCTGTTCATTATTAAGTGTGTTTCTTTGTTGCACTTCCACCGTCAATTCTGGTAACTTGTGAGGGCCATTGGAAATTATTTATGATATTCTATATTTAAACAGAGGTAAATAATTCATAGAGTCATCAATGCAGCAGAGTTCTGCTTTCCTAGGGTATAAAGTGTATCTACGTAGTAAGATAACTCTAGCGATAACTGCACTCATCTTCTGCATTTGAAAGACCGCCCAGGCACTGATCTCAGTACCACTGTGGTGGTGTTGTTGCCGTTGGCCTCACCTTGTACTTATGCTCCGAGCGGTCGGGTGTGTTCCTCTGCAGGGTGGTGAACAGGTTGCACTGAGGGCAGGGCTTGGTGCTCGCATCCAGTTGACACAACTCCAGGAAGTAGTGGTATCTGGCCAGCTCCTCGTTGGCCAGGTGAGACACCACAAGGCTCTCCTCCAGCAGGCCACTGCACTCAAGGATGGGACACACGATGTCCGCCTTGCCCACTTGTACCTGGGTAGTGACAGTGAACAGGTCGGTCAGTGACAGTGAACATGAGGGTCAGTCAAACGAAGAGGACGATCTTGTCCGTGTGCCTCAACTGAACAGCGGATCTTAAAACAATTTGTAGAATCGTCAACTGACTAAACAGCTAATGAACAATTGTGAAGTAAAAGTTATGCAAAAGCACATTAATGCCAAAGGCAAAAAGGTGTATCCCTGGCTGCATTCTTCCGACAAAAAGAACAAAGGCATCAAGGAGTTCTGTGTGTGTGTGTGTGTGTGTGTGTGTGTGTGTGTGTGTGTGTGTGTGTGTGGGCGTTTGTGTGCACTCTGCTCTGATTATAATGGGAGCTCGTCAAACACTAGGCACCTGCTTATCACCCCGTGTCAAGTCATATTGAGGATGCATTAAAGGCTATGTCAATATATTTGGATGCAAGTCTGAGATGGTCTGGACAGTGTTGCAGCTCCGATGACAACCAACACAGGGATCACCGTAAATAATCGTGACAAAAACACCTTATTGTACCCTTCCATCAGTTCCACCCCCTCCTGTTATTTAATCACTGTCACCCATCATTCTCTTTGTCTCTTTTCTGCTTCTAGATATTTTTTCCATGACCCGTCATCTCTTGTGGCACCGTGTGTGCTCCTCCTTCAGATGCTATTACAAATCGGTCACCTATTTCCCACCTTCCCCCTGGCATTCTGATTTCAAGCTGGTTGGACAAGTTGTCTGTGACACACGGTGGGGGGCGACAGTACACACTGTGTTTGTGTGTATGAGTGTGTGTGTGTGTGTGTGTGTGTGTGTTTGCACACACGTACTGACAATAGGTACATAAACGATAATGGTAGCAGCGTGGTAGTGCGTTACACCCACACTATACACACACTGGTTATGTAATTTGATAATGCCATTGTGTTAAGGGTTGCGCAACGGTGGTCAAAGTTTCAGGTTAAACAGGATGGCTTTAGTCGTGGATAGGCATAACACGAACTATCCCATGAAACATACACTTAAGGTGAATGAACATAAGCCGAAACTAAAACTTTCCATTTGGACTGAATGTGTTGATTTGTTGGTTGTTTGATTTTAAAGCAAAATGAGCTTGATAGTAATTGCATTGCATTTCAAAAGAATAAAGGTCTAATATTACATAATGACCAATGTAGAGCAGTCTTTCCTCCTGCTGGTATAGGAGAACAACAGAGTGGGTTTAATCCATTAGTGCTTGCAGGAGGGTTGGTCGACCAGAAGAAAAGTCGGTCACCCACGAATACTTTAAACCGGGCATTGCCACATGTCAACACCAACACCGTCGTATATCTGTGGACCACTGCTCCCCAAAACCAGCGTACCTGGGAGCTGATGTAGCGTTTCAGACACTCATCACACACGGCCTTCCCGCAGCATCGCAGAGGCACGATGGACGACCTGTCCAACAGACACACGAGGCAGTTCGACAGCGCGGTGCAACCCACGCGACTTTCCTCACGTGAAAGTCGGATCGACGCTCGCGGATCCCCCAGGTCGCGGAGGCTATAAAGTTCGGGGGTCGTCGAACCTACGACGTCATCCCCAGCCATCGTCTGCTGCAGCTCTCCTGCTGCACCAGACGGGAGGGCTGTCGGCGTTTCATTATGGCGTTCTTCTACGACTTCAAAGTCTTTTCGGTAGCCCTCGTTGGCGATACAGTAGACCGTACAGTACACGTGTTCTTTGTCAAAACAAGACTGGTCTACGGCGTTCCCGTGGCTCCTACTTTCACAGTTGTAATAACATTCATCGGAATCCGATTCGACCTCTTGGGGAACCGACGTCTCTGTTCCCGGGTCATAATAAAGCACTTGCTCGTTCTGGGTTTGCTGTTCGAGTGTTACTGGGGTTGATGGTGGCACATTATCCCGTTGTTCGGATATGACAGCACTGTTCGTGGCGATTTCCTCACAAGGGATGTCCTTGTTGTTGCGTCCCTCTCTACGATGCAGGGAGTGAGACTTTGATAATATCCCAAAATTGCGGTTTAAAATATCCACCACCGTACTGGTCCCATTCCCAGTCCCATTGTTGCTCCCATCGTGAGTGTCTTGATCGTCCCCGTTCTCGATGTTGTTTTGCGTCACCGCGCGTCGCTGAATCTCGGGATCGCTCTCTCCTCTCGGCGAGATAACGGTGGAGTTCGCATGTCTAATGACATGTTGGCTCAAAGCCCCGAGCGACCTGTCAACTTTACTGTCAGCAGGAGAAGTTTCGGTAGGCAGGCTGCGGCTTAACGTCTCATTCGCCTCGTCGAAACTGCCCATAAATGCTGGCATGTTATTTTTTCCGTAAGTATTCGGTCGATCATCTTCCATCCCCGACGTGTCACTTCCCAGGTATAGTGCGCGGTGCTCCGCCTGCCCCACTCTCGTCGACTACCAAAACAAAACACAACAGGCAGCCTACTGCTTCCGGGTCTGGAAGCATGTGGAAAGAGTGGCAAGTGGCCCGCCAATGGGAAGCCTGTGGTGAATCCCAATTTAAGAAGACATTGTGTACAGTCACTCAGACCATAGATTGTTTATGCAGTCTGGACCAGGGTTATATCACAATGTGAAGGGTGTGCAGAATATTTTAACAATCTCGTTCTCATGGACACACAATCAAGAAGCATTATTGCTTTTCTGCTCATAATTTACACAAAGGTGTATGTAGTAGGCCTACTAAAGGCAATAACTATATCATGTAACATTTGTAATTCGCATTTCGAAACAGTAAATTTTTGCATAATAATAGACATGACGTTGAATAATGTTGTATAATTTGGCTTTAATTCGAGAACAGTAAAAACACAAGATAGTCTGTCCTTTCTTTCTGTTCTACTAGTACAGTCACCTCTGTTAAACAACCCAAAAATGAGCTAAAAAGACTCAGGAACCTCTAGTCAATGAGGAACATAAACAAGCCAAACATTGTACAGTTTTTACTCAAAACCTTGGTTCCACAATCCTACTCCATGAATATTAAGTACAGTGACTGGTTATTTGTAGTCTAAGGAGGAACAGCATCAACATTATTTCTGTAGTAAATCATTAACAGCCCTATTGCTGAGCTGTGGATGTTATAAAGTGAAAATAGACACATTATCTTAGAGTTAAGAATTGACTTTTTCAAGTGGGCAATTTTTACTTAACTTTTACTGAATTTATCTCAATGTATATTGCCTCTCAATATCTATTGTGAGTATCATTGCAAACCTATATTACTTACCAAACTTAAAAATGTCTGCCCACTTATTAGATCTAAATCTGTATTTTAAAGTTGCAGAATGAATGGAATACAGTGTGGACAGCCATTTATAAGTGGACTCTTGTTTGTTTTATTGAAGTAACTGTAACCAGCCAAAGTGCTTTACACCAATGTATTTAATCTCCCCGGTCACACTGACTACAAAACAATCTTTATTTGTGGAATTGTATTTGACAGTTTTTTATCTTCATGTCTTCTGCAGTGTTAATAAATCAATTCAATAGACGTGAAGACTTCAGGCCTCAGCAAGTTCCTGCTCTGTTCCGTCCACAAAAGTATCAGTACAGTATTTTACACCCACACACACACACACACACACACGCACACAAATGCACACGTGCACACGTGTATAAAAATACACACACACATGCCTGCAAACACACATACTCACACAAGCACACTCACTTTTGCATACAGATAAGGTGGTCATATTATGATCTGAAATTATCCTTTTATTTCATCCAGTACTCAGTAGCATAAGCAGCACTCCTATGCATTAGAAAGGCCCCTTTTATACTACTCTCGTCCATGTTATTGATTTTGGACCGTCCACAGACTTGTATGATTGGCTTGAAAGGTAGATAGCAGAGGAAAAGGAAAGGGGTCCAAGTCTACACCTTCAAGAGAAGGTTCTCACATCCGTCCTGCTTGGCTAGAGAGCTGCTGACTGTCAACGGCCATGTTTGGACAATATTTGCCTCCAGGTACCATTTAAAACCATTCAGCTAGTGCCGAGTGCCGAGCTCACACTACAGGACTGTTAAATCGTATCAAAATTCCATCCGAGGAGGAAGGCTCACCTCTAACGACCATCAAATTACTTTAGGGTCAAGAGACACTAGCCAAAGGGACAATGCCAGTTGCTAGGGCACCACATCCCATACATATGAATGGGTTGTATGATTTGGTTAGGTTGTGAGCAGGGAATGGAACTGTTAAGGCAAGCTGGCTAAGATATTTAACAGTTCCATTCCCCTAAGATATTTAATCATTACAAGTTAAAATTATGACTGATTAGTTACTCGGCCTTTGGGAACACTACCTTTCTGTGTCATTGTTTTACAGGGACATTTCCAAGTGATCTGTGGGGGTAAAGATGCAGCTGGTCTGCCTGTATGTCACTGACACAATCTGATGGGAAACTGCTGAGTAGCCTGAACGACAACTGTGCACGTTTGAACAAAAACATTTCAGGTCATAATGTGACTACGTGAAGCTCTCTCTACTGGCCGGCTACCTGTCTTCTATCTGATATAGAATATTGTACAATTAGAAAAAACAAAACCAAAAAAACGTTGTTTTTTTTCCACTTGTGGACAACATCACACATTAGTAATCAACTAGAAAAAACAGTTAACACAGCCACATTGTTAAAAAACGTCTAGAAGTTCAAAGTTACATGACTATTTTACTTCTTAATTATTATTTTCCTCCTGGTATGAGCGCATTTTTTGTAGTATACATTTTTTAAACTTTTATTATAAAAAAAAAACACACAAAGTTTCACAATGAGAACACTTCAAAATAAGTCTGGAAGCATTCCAACCAACCAAGAAGTTCCCTCGGCGCAGCTAGTTAGTGAGTCACACGCAGCGCTGAGATTAAATACGACACCTCATGCAAACACACACGACAACGTCCGCCACCCCCCCTCGCCGCGTGAACGCAGCCTCGTGGGGGGGTTAGCGAGCGTAGGTAGGTAGACCTATGACCTCGGAGGTCAGAGTTCACCGTCCAGGACTGACAGATAACCTAATGACCAGCTAGCGTGCGCAACGTCAGCGGTTGACAGACGTATGGTCGGGTCGGTTGGTCGGTCCACCTCTATGTTGACATCAGCCCGTGTTGAAACTGTGTTGGTTTGTTTTGGTGGTCCCCCACCCGCAAAATAAAATAATACCCGCAAAACGAATCCACTTGGTTAACGGTAAAAGGCCTCAACAAAGCATTTTGGTCCACGTTGCACTCTCCATTCTAAGCAATACAAAGGAAAACGACGATCCTGTGATTCCGTCAGCAGTGGAAGCGAAACAAGGGAACATCCCTCGGGTCTATGGACACATTACAGCTCCGTGTCCTGTAGCTCTCCGAGCCTAAAGCTTGGAACAAGGGAGAGGGAGCAGGATCCTATACCTTGTAGTACTGTTTAGAATCACTGAATAAATTGACTCGGTTCAGGGAACTACCCCGCCGCGCTATGCATCTGGTTTTGCATTATTGTCTGGCGTATTCCAGAAGGAGAGGAGAGAGGGGGATAGGCCGAGGGTGCCATGATGGCCCAGCAGTGACAATGTTCGACAATGTGCCCTCTTACTATCTGAGTGCCAATATGTACGTGTGGGAGTTACTGTGTTTCTGCACCCACTTGTGCGTGTGTTTGTCTGCATGAAGGTGTCTGTATGTGTGTGCCTGCCGCACACGTATTCGTGTGCCTGCAGTTTGTGTGTATGTGTGCACGTGTGTCTGAACACATGTGCGTGTGTGTGTTTGTGTGTCTGCACACATGTTTATGTGTATGTGTGTGTGTGTGTGTGTGTGCGTCTGCACGTTTGTGTCTGTGTGTGTGAGTTGTGTGTTTGCTTGTGTGTGCACGTGTGTGTCTGTGTGTGCGAGTTGTGTGTGTGCTTGTGTGTGCACGTGTGGGTCTGGGTGTGTGTCGTCGTATGGCTGATTGACTGAGACGCCCTTGCTTGCCCCACATTGAATATCAACCATTCTGTATCCGTTTGGCTGTAACGCTCTGTTTGAATCGAACAGGGCTATTTTGGGACGACAATCAGGTCAATGTCTGATCGCGGTTCCAGGCCGATGGAAGGAGGTTGATCCAAATTGTAACAACGTTTTCTCCCTCTCTCTCCTTATCTTCTGTCCGTCTATATGTTCTCCAGCAGCACAGATAGAAAACCTGTTGTAAACATTGCTTGTATTATAAATATCTGTATATATTTGTATGACGTTAATGGCCAATTTAATTTAAGTTAGGCGTGTTATTTGTGTGTTGTGTGCGCTCATGTTTATTCCTTGAAGATGCACGTGTGAAAGAAGGTGTAGGAAGGTGCGAGGTTCAGTATTATTCTATCTAAAACGAATACGTCGTGCTGACTCTATCTCATGACTTTGACTGCATGTCGCCAAACCCCGCTTCTTTTCCAGTTGTTGATTTCTGTGTCTCTGCTGTTCATCACTAATCGAAAACACCACTGTATTACATCAGAGAAAAAATACACACGCATAACATTCTTTAAGTGTTAGTCTGGTAGATGCTTGTTGTGTGTTCTGTGATCAGAGGTCATGTGTCTGACCCGTGAGGCACAAAGAGATTCAAATTCCAGAGAAAAGACATTCGGTTTGAGTTCTGTGGTCAAGAAAATTGTCTCTTTCTCTGGGTTTTTAAAACTCTTTGGTTAGGCATGGCCATAGAAGAGGAGCATCCTTCCAGACAGCGAAGCATTCCAAGAGCGATATTTGAATCCTTCGGAGTACGTGGCAGGAGTTTGACCACCGTTTTCCCTTGAAAGATGTAACAGTTCACCATCAATTAAACCCATCCAGATGGCAGAATTCTACTTAAAACCCCCAAAACAAATGTAGGCTTTAAGTTGTTCAGCAGTAAGTCCTTGTCAAGGTCTGGATAGCAGAGGAAATGGTACTTCAGATGAATTCAAGTTCAACCCATTAATCCTCAGCTCTTCGTTTGTCCCACCCTGTTGGGTTTTAATATATTGCAGAAACAAATCCAGCGTTCAAGAGACGGGAATTCAGTCCTGTCGTTACCATTCTCGTCCACAAGAGGTCCCTGTTTCATCAGAAACGGATCCGCAGAAGATTTAAAGGACGTCGAAGCTGCCGGGTGGTTTGTTTTAAGACGTTTAGAAGTATTAAGAAGCAAGAAGTTAGGCTGTAATCCCTTAATTAAAGATGGAGATGTCCAGGGTGGGGTATCACTTCTGCTGAGTGCCGTGTGTTACTTCGACCTGAGAAGGAAGAGAAGAAGAAGAGGGGAGATTGAAGATTGAGATTGCATTAAGAATGGCAATCATTTTTTGACTTTGATTTTAACATATGGTAGATTTATCTTGATGAAGATTTTTCGAAATGTTTGATTAACATATGAATACTATATTGCTCATCAACTCAGGGCTGTACATAAAGATGTTACATAAAACCATATTAATATTATGCACGAAGCATACAAACATAATGAAGTAAAAAACCCAGGTTTAATGCAAATGCTACTTATTTGTACATTGAGCATAGTGTACATATCTAGTCAATTTAGTTGTGCTACCAATGCAAACATTCAAGTAATGCAACATTCTTCATTCTTTGGTGCATCAATAACTGATTTAATGACAGTTAGCGTGGTAAAAGAGCATCATAAAAAAAGAGCCTGTTAGACAGTACACTGACGTTCCCCAAATATCGTGGCATTTCTCCTGCTGTCTCGAGGCACGGT
>NC_082402.1:3961250-3976250 GCF_031168955.1 Gadus macrocephalus
CTTTCTTCCGAGTGATAGTCTCTAACCAAACACTGCACCTCTGCCAAGCACAATATGATAGAGAGAGGGAGGGCAAGATAATGTGAGAGAGAGAGAGAGAGAGAGAGAGAGAGAGAGAGAGAGAGAGAGAGAGAGAGAGAGAGACGACGACAGCAGGAGCCTGCACTTGGTGTTCTGCTACTTGAAGGTATCCAGACCACAGTATAATGAGCAAAGAGTGACCAAGAGGGACTAGCAAACAAGGAACAGATGGAACACAAAAAACGCCCGCATTAAAGAGTGATTGTATGTGAGCATACATACGTGTGTGTCGGTAACCATGCACGTGTGTTAATACACTGTGACTAGTGTTTGGCATGGTTATCTTCATGTGTTTGCATTGGACCCATATTCATTTAGTAATCATTGTAGTGATTGATAATTGCTTGGGGCTGTGTCAAGTTTTTAAATCTGCCCATCACTTTTTGTCACTTTTTGTGAATACGTATGAGTATTTATTGGGTATATATCCTTGAGGCCCTCTTTCATATAAAACAGACCCCAGGACTCCAGCTCACTGCCAAGTGTCCTTGACCTTTAGGTCGCCTACTAAGTACTTCACTTCCTGTAGGGCTAGATTGATCGTATATTATTGCTCATTTGAGTTAACCTTAACGCCCTGATTCATATAAAAGAGAATAGACGTCTCTGTATCGCCAAGTCATTCAGTGCCCCACACAATAAGTGTTTGCGTCACTTATTGTATGAGAGAGGTTGATCATTTTAGTAGCCTTTTACATTTAATTACGTCTGCTTTTTACTTTACTGATGCTTCAACGCTTCAAAAACATTTAAGGGGCTATTTATTTGTCATGTTTATCTTTATAAACAAAATATATGCATAAAATTAAGCTTTGAAACTGATTTTTGGCAGAAGCAAAGCGAACACAAACTTCCTGGTTGGCAAACAAAACAGGTTGTCTGTCCCAGAGAAGAAGAAGAAAAGACATCCCTGGATCACTCGAAAATACACGTTTTTATTGAAAGAACATCATCCAACAACGTGTGTCATGATCATCTTGTTAAACAAAATGTATTTTGTTTATATTTTTATACAGGAATGGATTTTTTCAGCGGAAGCAGAGCAAACATGAATGTCCGTCCTATCACGCAAAAACACGTTCCCCGAATCCCAAAGAAGAATAAATGTGGGTCACTTGATCAAATTGCACTTAACACAACCGCTCAGATGACTACACAACGCAAAGACATTGATTAAAACAACATGCAAGCTGAGTGGTTTAAGGGATAGTAGCATCCATACAAATCACCATGGCAACAATAGAAAACGTTGCATTAACTAACAAACTAAACGTCATATACATTCACTGACTCAAGATTACGAAATAAAACATGCATTTATCACTAGAAATGTTATCAAAACGCATTTGATTGCTGAAAGAACTTAAAATGTTGTATTTTCCACTGTCAAAAAACCAATGTCATCCATTTTGTTTGGCAAGAAAGAACCTTGACATATGGTACAGTATACATACTATACAATATTGCTGTTTCTACGAACAGTCGATAGGGGGTTTAAACGTTCTTCTGGGTCTTTTTAGAGGTCTTTTTAGATGTCCTATACAAACAACCTATTCTGTCATTAGATTTGAGGACAGGCATGTTATGGGAACTACCATCACTCTTTGTACCTGGAGAGTACATTGACTTGCTGCATTATTTCTAAACATATACATGTAGCCCTTGTACATATACAGTGAAGTAAAGTCAGTAAAATCAAAAGATTTTAGGGTTTACATTTTGCAATACATTCTCAATTATGATTTGGAAATATGGTATTAATACCATAAATCTAAAACTTAAAATTTTTAAACAAAAAGAAGAATACGATAATTTGTGATGTGGAGCCAATAAACACAAATGTATTCCTGTCTGTAGTGAATCAGTAGGTTAATGGTAGAAAACAGATTAGAAAGGTCATGTTTCCTCCTTTACGTGTCTATTACCATAAGGCTACACCAATGGGGGGCATTGTGGGATAAGTTTAACATCACCACTGAAAAATGGGAAATAGACTCCTGTGAACTTGCGTGTAATTGTACTTATCTCTTTTTCAAATCAAGATCATAAAACAACAGCTTTCCTTTGTCCTGTTCAAATTGTACTCTGATCTTCTTAGGAAAGTACTCGGGCTCTTATTAAAGGGCCATAACCGGAACGTCCTAGAGTACATTCACCAATTAAGGTACTGCAGGTGAAGAGACCAGCCTGTGTCTCGTCGTTATCTTTTGTCGTAACCCCAATTTGCCAACTATCCCCCAACTGTACATCCCAGGAGTGTATCCCTGAGCTAATCCCGTGGAGCCAAGGACATCAACCTGCATACGTCTCTCTGGGTTTGAAGGGGACTACTCGACTTCGAAGTTTATCGTCAAACTCATCAAATCCTCTGACACAATTCTGTGGGCAGTGTTTGGATCCAAACAGAAAGGTGCTATATGGAGGAAAAGTATGCACAAAAAGGATGTATGGTACTTTAGACGAGTAAAGTCCAGTTGATACAAGTCAAAAGGCTTTGGTATTAATACTAACATTAATTGTATGACGATTAAGGGGCTATTCATTTTTTTATTTCTTACTGTATTGAATGATGCTCTTCATCTTCTTCCAGACGTGGAAGAGCAGGTTCCCTCTGTGTTTGGCCTTATCGATGAGGGCCCCTGATGGAGTCTCAGGGTCTGGCAGGGTACACTGGGCCCTGCGGGGACAGTCAGCAAGTCAGCAAGTCAGCAAGTCAGCAAGTCATCGGTGCTGGCTTGGAAAATAAAAATGGACGGGAATTGCCAGGGCAGAAATTACCTCTTTTTGATTGCGTTGTAGTTCTTTGGGTAGAGAACAAAATAAACTGTTATTGGAAATAATATTTTTTACTTTGAGATAGTTATAGTACGGGTAAAATTATAAATTCATGAATATTGAAGCCAGTAATCACAATCATGAATGAGAGGTCTGCAGCCTCGGAAAGGCTTGGAAAATAAAAATGGACGGGAATTGCCAGGGCAGAAATTACCTCTTTTTGATTGCTTCATAGTTCTTTGGTTAGAGGACAAAACAAATGATTATTGGAAATATTGGTTCACTTTGAAATGGTTATAGTAAACAGGTAAAGTATTATTCAGAATATTGAAGCAAATAATCACAAGCATGAATGAGAGGTCTGCAGCCTCCAGGTCTGTCTCTGCAGCTTTCACTGTTTTGGAAGGGAGGAAGTCTCAGCAATCAAATTAATGCGTCTGATCTGCATGTCCTGAGTCTTCTTTGCCGCCTCTTTCCTAGTCCATCGATGCGAGCAGCCTCCTCTGCACGCAGAAACTGGTAAAGTTTCTGGAATTCTCCTTTAATATTCTCTTCTGTCTGCTCTGCCTGTTTCTGCAAAGATAGCCAAATGGATAAACTTCAGAAAAGAATGGAATTAAACATATTTTAAAAATACTTGCATATATATTCAGTTTCTTCTTACCTGAATGTGGGCATATATATTGTCACATGTCAGTTTCTCTTCTTTAAAGTTGCTAATTTGGTTCTCAAGGGCATCAGTGCAATCCTCAGTTCTTCTGCAACATTTATCATTGAATGTTAGGTGAGGCAAATAAACTAAAAATTAATCTAGCAACATTGGAAAAGATAACATGCGCAGGACTACTTTAGGCCTATACATTAAACTTCCAGGTTACATTTAACTTTCAGTTAAGTTAATTGCAACCCAAAACAATATCTCACTTTGTTATCTTCCGCTGCTTCATTGATGGGTACACATTGGTGTTTCTTGTGATCCTTTGCGTCCCTGCAAATCACACAGATAGGCTTCTGGTGGTCCATGCAGAACAACTTGAGCCTCTCCCTGTGGGTGTCACACAGGTCCTCCGCCTCTTTCTTCAGGGCGTCAGTCAGGCTCTTAAGCGCCAGATTAGGCGGCAGTTGATCCAAGGAAAACATCTCCTTGCAGACTGGACACGTCTTGCTTCCTTTCTGTGTCCACCATTCCTGGATGCAGTTTTTTGCAGAAGCTGTGACTGCACAGTAGCATGATGGGATCACTGTAGAAGTCACGGCACACGGGGCATAGGCAGTCCTCCTCGGGACGAGAAGAGCTCGTAGCCATTTTGATCTACTTCTTTCAATTCCTTTCTTCAATAAAGAATCGGATAAAGAATCTACTGATACTTAGTATAGATAGCATGGTATTACATCTTTGTCTCATTTGTTACATATCTGTACAATGCTTGATGGCATTCAAAAGCAAACAAAAGCAAGCCAATATTGTGTAGATGTTGTCGGCTTGACGCTCTCATAATCCCTTTTTACTCTCGCTTGAAAATGATGCAACATCATCTTCCTGTAACTGCTTCCAAAGGGGAATGAACCTTTTTTTTCTCTGCAACTTTATTGGCACAGGAAATTACATAACAATCCTGGCATAGCTTAGGAGAGTGTTGGACAACAAACAACTGTGCCTATGGTTTATTATTACTCGTGTTGGTTTTGTATGTTTTTGACAAAAACGTGTCAAAATGTTTATTGTTTATTCTTTAATCTCTCTCTCTCTCTCTCTCTCTCTCTCTCTCTCTCTCTCTCTCTCTCTCTCTCTCTCTCTCTCTCTCTCTCTCTCTCTCTCTCTCTCTCTCTCTCTCTCTCTCTCTCTCTCTCTCTCTCTCTCTCTCTCTCTCTCTCTCAGGGGCAGGAGGCAGACTCCTGTTTCTGCACTAAAACGCTGATGTCCATAACCATAAAACATTAAATCTCCATGAAGCCAACAGGTTTTTCAAATGCTTGACGTCTGCCTTTTGCTTTATTGATTGCATTTACACTTCATAAACATTTAAGGGGGCATTAATTTGTCATATCTTGATAAAAAAATGAATAAAATTAAGCTTTGGAGCCGATTTTCGGCTAGAAGTAAAGCAAAAATAAACTTCCTGGTTGGCCCACAAAATAGGTCGGCCTAATCCGTCCCAAAGAAGAAGAACATATGTCATCCCTTTATCACTCGAAAATATAAGTTTTTATTGACAGAACATCCTCCAATAACGGTTTTAATGTGTCATGATCATCTTGTCCAACAAAATGTATTTTGTTTATATTTTTATATAGGAATGGATTATATCAGCGGAAGCAGAGCGAACGTGAACTTCGGCTCTGTCCCACAAAAACACTTTCCCCTGATCCCAAAGAAGAATAAATGTCATCCGTGGGTCCCTTGAACAAATTGCACTTAACACAACAGCTCAGGTGACTACACAACGCAAAGACATTGATTAAAACAACATGCAAGCTGAGTGGTTTAAGGGATAGTAGCATCCATAAGAATCACCATGGCAACAATAGAAAACGTTGCATTAACTAACATACTAAATGTCATATACATTCACTGACTCAAGATTACGAAATAAAACGTGCATTTGTCGCCAGAAATGTCATCAAAACGCATTTTAATGCTGAAGAACCTAAAATGTTGTATTTTCCACTGTCAAAAAAAACAATGTCATCCATTTTGTTTGCCAAGAAAGAACCTTCACATATTGTACAGTATACATACTATAAAGTATTGCTGTTTCTTCAAAAAGCCGATAGGGGGCTTAAACATTCTTCTGGGTCTTGTTGGACGTCCTATACAAACAAACTATTCTGTCATTTAGGTTTGAAGACAGGCATGTTATGGGAATGAACCATCACTCTTTGTACCCGGAGAGTACATTGACTTGCCGCATTATTTCTAAACATATACATGTAAACCTTGTACATAAACAGGGAAGTAAAATCAGTAACATCAAAAGATTGTCAGGGTTTATATTTGGCATTACATTCTCAATTATGTCTTACAATTATGTAAATCAGACAATAAATCTACAACTTAAAATGATTCAAACAAAAAATAAACCAGAGATCATAGATCATTTGTGATACATTTGGCATTAACAAAATGTTCCTGTGGAGCCAATAAACACAAATGTATTCCTTTATGCAGTGAATCAATAATGGCAGAATACAGATTAGAAAGGTCATGTTTCCTCTTTAATGTGTCATTACCATGAGGCTACACTAATGGGGAGCACTGTGGGATAAGTTTAACATCACCACGGAAAAATGGGAAATAGACTCCTGTGAACTTGTGTGTAATTGTATGTAGGTATTTTTTTGTGTCAAGGTCATAAAACAACAGCGTTCCTTTGTCATGTTCAAACTGTACTCTGATGTTTTTAGGAAAGTGATCAACTACTATCGGATAGTCTTCATTTTCTGGACTATGTTGACCTACAACGAGACTGTCGTGGACGAAGAGACTAGCCCGGGTCTCCTCTTTAGTTTTTGTTATAACCCCAACTTCGCAATTATCCCCCAAATGTACATCCCAGAAATGTATCCCAGAGCTAATCCCAGTGGAGCCAAGGACATGAGCATGCCCAAAGCATCGCTCTGGGTTTGAAGGGACTTCTCTCTTTTTGTTGTTCATTGTCAAACTCATCAAATTTTCTGACACAATCATGTTGGACTTTGCAGTGTTGGGATCTAAAAGGAACGATGCTAAAAGGAAGAAAAAGTAAAATTTAAAAAAAGATGATTGATACTTTTAGACATATAGGGCCCTATCTTGCATCCGGCGCAATTGACTTAATCACTGGCACATGTGTTGTTGCTAGTTTGCAACTGGCGCAGAGCGTTCTTTTCCCTCCTGCGCCACGCGTCGGTAAATCAGGGAATGATCTTGCGCCCCAAGGGGCGGCTCGGCAAAAGGAGGAGGAGTGTTCTGGCGCAAACGTTCCCTGGTGCTATTTTGACGTTTCAGAAACCACTTGCGCCACTAACCAGGAAATACCTGGTTTAAAGTCAGTGGCGCGTTGTTCAGACGCTATTTTAAGGGCGCATGCATAATGTTGCTTGTGCACCTCGCGCATACACTTTGCTTCTCTCATCTACCTAGCCACACATTCTTGGTAAATGATTTGGGAAAGAACAGCTGATACAGCGGTAATAAGTTGTACTTTTAAATCAATGCATCTGCAAACACCATACATCGAACACATATTTTCTTGGAACAGACATCGTGTACATGCCCCTCACTTTTAGGATTGATGAGTATTTGATTGTGAGAAAACATTGTTTTACCGCGAGTGAGTGTTAAAAAGAATGAATGAATGCGGGTGCGCGTGTGTGTATGTGTAACACACACACGCACGTGGGCGCGTGTGTGTGCGTCCATCTGTTTAAACACACGCAAACTAAACACGTAACGCATAATACAGTCCATGGCAACCTATATTAATGGGGGAACACATGCATATTAGGAACACAAGTCGATAACGATAATGCATACAATACTGATAAGAAACAATGTTTATAATGTAGGCCTATTGCGTATATCATTAAATAGAACCACAGTTACCGCATATCATATTATATCATATACGTTTTCTTTGCCAAAATATATTTGAGGACTCAGTATTTCTGAAGTTGTGGAAGAAAACCTTATTCCATGTGTGAATTAGGCCATAATATTTGGCCATAAACTGAGCCATTTGCAGTTTGAAATTCATGTTCATCTGTCTCATCGGAGACTGCAGACGCGCTGTCAAAATATAAACTCGTCAGATTCAAATGAACTCATGGCTCTTAAAGGGGATGGGAGCTGGCACTCTCATTGGTTTGTTGCACGTTACGCCCAAACCAAACCTACGGGTAATTAGGCTACTTCGGACCAACCCTTTTTAGATATGAGCCGGGCGCAAGAGTCAGTTTTCGCGCCGGTAAACTAGCGAGATTGCCGTAGAACCACCCACAAAGCTACTTGCGCTTGGCGCTTCTCAATTGCGTTTCAGACCGTTAAAATAGGGCCCATAAAGTCCAGTTGAAGACAAGTCAAAAGGCTTCTTCTTATTTATTCCTATATGAATTATATGAATGATTAAGGGTATATTCATTTTGTTACTTTATTTGTTACTTTCTTACTGTATTGAATGATGCTCTTCATCTTCTTCCAGACGTGGAAGAGCAGGTTCCCTCTGTGTTTGGCCTCATCGATGAGGGCCCCTGATGGAGTCTCAGGGTCTGGCAGTGTACACTGGGCCCTGTGGGGACAGTCAGCAAGTCAGCAAGTCATCGGTGCTGGGCTTGGAAAATAAAAATGGATGGGAATTGCCAGGGCAGAAATTACCTCTTTTTGATTGCTTCGTAGTTCTTTGGGTAGAAGACCAAAACAAATGGTTATTGGAATTAATATGTTTCACTTTGAGATGGTTATAGAAATGGGTAAAAGTATGAATTCAGAATATTGAAGAAAATAATCACAATCATGTATGAGAGGTCTGCAGCCTCCAGGTCCTTCTCTGCAGCTTTCACGGTTTTGGAAATAGAGGAAGTCTCAGCAAACAGATTGGCGCGTCTGATCTGCATGGCCTGACTCTTCTTGTCCGCCTCTTTCCTTAGTCCATCAATGCGAGCAGCCTCCTCTGCACGCAGAAACTGGTCAAGTTTCTTGAATTCTCCTTTAATATTCTCTTCTGTCTGCTCTGCCTGTTTCTGCAATGAAAGCCAAATGGATAAACTTGAAGTTTAACTCTGGTGAAAATTTAACCCAGGGTATTTTTTGGCCGAAAGACCCATAAAATAAGCCCTCCAGACACGTTTTTTCATTGATAATTGAGTATAGAGCTTTCCTTTGATTGTCCAGAGCAATGTAACAGCCCATATCGCTTCCATGTTATTTGCTAAATGTAACCACTAATATTGCTCAGAATAACACCAAACATCTGCAGTAGCATGACTAGGGTCCCAACACATAAAACTAAGCATCAACAACTTAGTTAGCGTACCGGGAGTTTATTAAAAAAGACTGTTTTCCAACTCTGTGCCTTACCGGTAGGTCCATGTTTCAAGGAAGTCCACACAAGTCGATTACCGACTACCCTGAATAATATAATAGAGCCGCTTAACCATCTCCCCTCTTGATAATTGGCTGTTTATTGGCGCCGTTATTATATTATTTACGGTATTATATATTCCCTAGTCATGGTACTGCAGAGGTTTGGCGCTATTTGGAGCAATATTAGTTGTTACAAAGTTTCAATTTGGAAGCGTTCACACTGCCCCTAGCCAATAACATGGAAGGGCATTTGGGCTGTTACATTGTTCCAGACACACGCGGGCAAGCTCTATACTCAATTATCAACGGAAAATAGTGTCTGGAGGACATATTTTATGGGTCTCCATGTGAAAAAGACCCTGGGTAAAATGTTCACCGGAATTACACTTTAAAAAATAATTGAATGAAACATAATTTACAAATACTTGCATATATATTCAGTTTGTTGTTACCTGAATGTAGGTGTACATTTGGTCACATGTCAGTTTCTCTTCTTTAAATTTGCTCAATTTTGTTCTCAAGTGCATCAGTGCAATCCTCAGCTCTTTCTGCAACATTCATCATTTCATGTTAGGTGTGGCAAATAAAAGAACAATTTATCTAGCAACATCAGAAAAGATAACATGCGTATTCCTGCTTTAGTTTCAGGTTATGTTAATTGTAATCAAAAAGAATGTCTCACTTTGTTATCTTCCGCTGCTTCATTGATGGGTACACATTGGTGTTTCTTGTGATCCTTTGCGTCCCTGCAAATCACACAGATAGGCTTCTGGTGGTCCACGCAGAACAACTTGAGCTTCTCTCCGTGGGTCTCACACAGGTCCTCCGCTGTCTGGCGCGACGCCTCCTCCCGTAGGCAGTCAGTCAGGTTCTTTAGCGCGAGATTTCGCGGCGGTAGATCCAAGGAACACATCTTCTTGCAGACAGGACACGTCTTGCTTCCTTTCTGAGTCCGCCATTCCTGGATGCAGTTTCGGCAGAAGCTGTGACCGCACATTAGAAGGATGGGATCTCTGTATAAGTCACGGCACACGGGGCAAAGGCAGTCCTCCTTTGGATGAGAAGAGCTTGTAGCCATTTCGATCTACTTCTGTTTCCTTCTTCTATAAAGAATCTGCGGAAGATTCTACTTATATTTTAAAGGATAATACTAAATCTTTGTCTTATTTGTTACATATCTGTTCAACGCCCGATGGCCTTCACAAGCAAACAAAAGCAAGCCAATCTTCTGTAGATGTTGTTGACTTGACGCTCTCTCAATCACTTTTTACTTTCACATTGACAATGCATCATCTTCCTGTGCCAGCTGCCAAATGGGAAGGAGCATTTTTTCCAGTGCAACTTTATTGACCCAGGAAATAACAGCACTCTCCTGGTATAGCATAGGGGAGTGGGAGAAAACAAACAATTATGTATTTGGTGAATACCAAAATTACTTGTTTGGTTTAATGTTTTCGACACACACACAATTTGCATGTGGTCCTGGTGAATGAAGCAGGGCGTGTCACAAACACCAGGGTGCTATGGTAATGTCTCCTGGATTTGCCTTTCCCCGGGCTGCGATAAGTATTAAAGCTATGGGTCGGGGGCTTGGAGGCAGACTCTCCTGAGTCAGTTTCTGCACTAAAACGCTGATGTTCATAGCCATAAAACATTCAATCTACACGAAGCCAACAGGACTTAGATCTGGCTACATTATCGTCTCCTGGGCCATGCAGTAAAGCGGCCCTGAGCTGCTATAGACTGGAAGCAGGAGGGAAAGTGCAGCCGATGGTAAACTAATTTGGCTGGAGGTTTCGGAGAGACACCCACTCAAAGGCTGGGAATGCGGAAACACAATACACTGTGTGCACCTGTAAGGAATATAATAACCGCTTGTTGCTCAAACATGGAGGAGAGTCTTCTGGGACTTCACATGCTTGCTTTCATTCGCCGTCCTGTGCGCCCACACGTGCATGTGCACGCGCGCGCGAAATCACTTTCTCACGCTCATGGTTTCACACACACACACACACACACACACACACACACACACACACACACACACACACACGGAAACACACACATGCACACAAACAGACACAGCCTTCTGTCAGGAACCACTCACGTCATAGATGTAACCGTTTATAGCATTTAATGGTTGCACAATTTAGTTTGGCATACGGTTCCACTCTTTTCTGCTGCTCCCTGCTGTAAGATTTAAAGCATGACATACAAACGTCAGACACAGAACACCAGCAGCATTCCAACATTTAAAAACAGGGAGCACTTTACAAGCCCCCATGGGGTACATCAGATATCTCAACCCATTGTTTAGATTACGTGCAGTACAGAGCAGAACCAAAGCAGCTGGTAGCTGGGGTGGCGAAATTCTGCTCAGCACACTTAAAGGTGGGGTATGGGATTTGCGAAACGGCAGCCGATTTTGAAAACACACAACTCAAATGGTCCTACCCCCTCTCCTTCAACGCTGACTCTGACTCCACCCATTCCAAGTACATGGACGCGCAATCATGCACGAGCGCGAAGACAGATGCATGAGAACAAGCCATTAGCTAGTTAGCTAGCTCCAGTAGCTACCGCAGGATAACAACAAACAGAAGCTTGCTCTGGGTCACGAGCTTTGAGTACGTGCACGAAGGGGTCACGCGCGGGGAGCGGGGGAGTGCAGTACGACCGTTTGATTGACGTACTTACTGTCCAATGCCACTCGGTGGGCCTGGAAATCATTGGCTGGAGTTTTTCGAGCCCTGCCCGTTCCACAGATGATTGACTTGTTTAATTTTCATGTCAGTACTTCTAACTCAGTGGCTGTAAGTGGGTTATGATAAGGATTTCAAGTAATTTTGCAAAAATGGCCAAAAAAGAGAATTCCATACCCAACCTTTAACTGTGCAGAGTGTGTGGTTGGTGTTTGAGTTGGGAGGCCTTCAATTTACCGCCGATCAGTTTACGTGTGCTTTATTGGACCACGTAAGCAGTCAGCTGATAGGTGAACATTAGTGTCCCGCAAGTAGCTACGCCCTTATGTGTGGCATATGATCTCTCGTTAGGGACAAAAGACTGGGAATCGATTCGGCCTGACCCTGTACCACTTAGCTGTTAGCTTTGTTAGCGTCAAATATCGGTAAATGTTCCGCCCAAAACTTTCAATAGGTGACGGCAAGGAAGAGAGAAAGTTATAAACACATATAATTCTTCTAATATTCAGCCTTAATCAGCCAAGCTGTTTTCAAGGTTAGTTGTTTCACCAACAAAGTTTGGCTTTTTAAAATAATACATTAAAAAAAATCATCATTGAGGATTTCTGTTTACCAAACACGTCATGCAAAAGGTATAACTTAAAAACAATAGACATACATTGACACTCCCAAGAACCAAAATAGTTGCTGCTATATAAGTATGTTATGTATAACTGTAATGTATGTATATACGTTTGGTTCAGTCTCTGTTGTTCTATTCACTGCTGGAGTAGATTGTGTGTCCAGGATCACTGCATCACAGTAGAATATATAGTGGGTGAGAAAAGTAGGCCTACCCATTGTTAGGTAGTAACTGACCACTGGGCTGGAGAGGATTTTTTACGATGTGTCAAACTTTTCCTTTCTTTGTCCCCTGCACACTCCACAACCAATTACATAGCGTTAATTAAAGTTAATTACCAGCCGTTGACTCCTGCATCTCTCTCTCTCTCTCTCTCTCTCTCTCTCTCTCTCTCTCTCTCTCTCTCTCTCTCTCTCTCTCTCTCTCTCTCTCTTTCTCTTTCTTCTAAAAAAAAAGTGAGCAGCTTTAAATCAAATGTCATTTTCGGATTCAATATCGCCGCCCAACCGTAGCACTTGGCGGCTGAAAAAAAGAAAAGAAAAAGAAGACATTGTTCATGTGCTCACCAGACCCGAAATAAACCACATGGGTCGCTCCATTTGGGAAACCAATTTGGGGACGAAGGGAGAGGAGGGGGCCGGTGGGGGCAAGCCAAAGAGGAGGAGGGGAGAAAATGAGGGAGGGAGAGGAGGGAGGGAGAGAAGCAGAGGGGAGGAGAGGGGGAGGGTGGGGGGGGGGGGGGTTAACTGTGTAGTAATAATCATAAATCAGCTCAGAAAACGCTGCCATGTCACATGCCGCGTTGGCCACTAATGACCCGGCCCATCTCTCAGCGGGTATTTTTATCCTCGCTCCCTGACACTTGACTTCTGGAAGAGTCCTCTCGTTTTACGCCGTCAGCACCTCGGCCCTGCCCGGAGCACAAGTTCCTCGCATATCTAAAAATACCGCCGAGCTAAATGGCATTTTCTCTCCGAAGCCCCCAACCCCTGAGCCCCGACACACAGCTCCCCCCCCCCCCCCCCCTCCCTTGGCATGGGCAACGGAGGGCCTCTGGGTCTTGGCAGAGGGACCCTGGTAGTTGGGCCACTAAAACATCTTTGGGGCTAAGCCCCACATACACCCCTATGCAGCCCCACCCCCCTTCCTCCTCGAGGCTGGGGGTGTGGTGAGGGGGAGGGGAGGGGGGGGGGGGGATAGACAGCTGGGTGAAGAAATACATATATATATATTAATAAATAAGCCACAAGTGCATTCACCTGTCAGTGTCTTCTAGCTCCCCTTTCCCGAGTGAGTTTACTTTCTGGTGTTTGGATGTTGTATGTAAGGTCTCTGACCCTCTGAGGATGCAGACACTATTGAGGTAATATAGGTGTCGCCTCGGTCTCACCACAGCAGACCTCTCTGTCAGCCAGCCTGACTGTAACATGGAACTGATAGGCAGTGGGGAGGCTGATAGCATAGCACATACAGACACTCATACACACACACACACATACAGACACAAACGCACCGACATGTACACAAACACACACACACACACACACACACACACACACACATGCACAACCACAGGTTTACATACACACATACACCCACAGGTTCACAAGCACACACACACACACACACGTACGTACGTAAATACAAACGCGCACACACACACACACACACACACACACACACACACACACACGCATACAACATATGCATACAAAGAAGCACACCACACTAGCAAACACACATACACCCACACATACCAAAATTCACACACAGGCGTCAAAATGCCATCACACACAGCACAATGTAAACACACACACACACACACACACACACACACACACACACACACACACACACACACACACACACACACACACACACACACACACACACAACAACAACACACTAACATAACCTACATACATATTTATACACCCGTGCACATCCAGACACTTTCGTTGTGCATAGAGCTGCACCTGGACCTGTGGGCCTGCCGACGAGCAGCGCAGCAAAGCAGGGGTCAGTGCTGGCTTCCTTCTATTTCAGGCTCTGTCACTGTGCTTGAGCTTTTAATTTATTTGAGCAGAATGTGTCAATCATTGAGGATTACCGCGCAAGGGATCACAATTCAAGCCCAATGGAATGGGTGTGTAGGTGTATGGGTGTGTGTGGAAAGGGGAGAAATTAATTGTCAATGTTGGCAATGGAATCAAGTTTTCTGAAGGTTGTTTTGATTTTCCTTTTCCCTTTAGTCTTTAACAATAACAATAAAAATCCCCTTTTTTAGGTTAATCATAAAGTGCTTGTCGCATAGTTGGGATCAACCAGTGCTCAAAAATAAAACATTGAAATTAAATTAAATTGCTATTTTGGCTTGCAAGCAAACATAGTCAGTTAGCTTTTAGCATAGTACGACATTTACCTGTTATGTTTATTTTTGAAAATCCTTTTAAATTCTTTTTTTCTGAAATTTATGAGCACATAGAATACCTATAAATATAGACATTTCTAAATTCCCAAATAACGACGTTCACCATTAAGGCCCATAATATTAATATTACATTTTCAAGAGGATTCCATTATATTACTGTAAAGGGTTCATATTATGCTTTGTTGGTTTTCACTTTCACTGTAGGACAAGCAGGGATTACAACTGTGACATTCCCTTCTGAGTAGCTGGAGTCATGTTGAGGAAAACTTGTTCCTTCATGAATTATTTGGTTCCTGTGGTATAATGAAACCTCACTGTTCTGATTTTA
>NC_082402.1:3977807-4060070 GCF_031168955.1 Gadus macrocephalus
ACAAATCTCACACAATAACAAGCTTTTTAATGAGCACACACACACACACACACACACACACACACACACACACACACACACACACACACACACACACACACACACACACACACACACACACACACACACACACAGATAACCATCTAAACACACACAACCAACATTTCCCTGTGAGTCAAAACACAAGAGAATCATCACATTGGATAATGAAATGCAAGCAGAGGCATTTTTAACCACTTCTTCTTCTTTTAACCCTCTGAACTCTGCTAGGGAGGAAGCGGAGAGCAGGCCGAAGACCGATCTCTGTGACTCGTGAGGCCTGGGGAACAATATTTTATTAGCCCTGCAGCAGACGATGACACACGGCCACTGACAAAGACACACTGCATCTGACAGGCCTTTATTGGCTAACCCTATAATGACTTCCTGCACTGATTGAGTGATAAGAGGGGAGAGACAGTGAGACAGAGGAGGGGGAGATTAACTCGATATATGGTCAAGAGGATCCAGTTTGATATCTGAAACAAAATAACCCATATTTGACAGTGTCTCTCTCTCGCAATTTCTCTTTCTCCCTCTCACACAACCTCTCTCCGCTTCTTTCTGTTTGTCAAGATTCAAGATTTGAAGTGCTTTATTGGCATGAAAATTGGTTCTTTACAATAAGTAAAATAAGACATATGATAAGATACAAAATAATAAAGGGGGTTAGGGTTAGTCTGTGTATGTGTGTACTCTGTCTCTGTCTCTGTCTCTGTCTCTCTCTCTCTCTCTCCCACTCGTCCTCTCTCTGTGTCTTCTCAATATGGTATTTCCTTTGTCTTTAAACCCCAAACACTCAGAGGTTCTCGACGGCTCTACTCTTAGTCCATGTGTCCCCCTGTCTTCTGTCAGTTCCCATTTGCAGAATGCCTCTCCTCCACCAAGTCCCATCTTGGTATTTGGAGCAATTGCGTAGTGAAACCCTCCTTTCACACAGTTCGCTAGCATTCGACCCACAGTGCTCTTGCAAAGTTCACCTTTTTCTCCCTTTTTTTCTCCTCTATCTCTCTATTTCTTACCACGCTCTCTCCTCCTCCCTCCCTTTGGTCAACTCGGAGGATAAAGAAGGAGTATCTAATGAGTAGATGTTCTGATGATGAAGCCTTTTTCCAAGAAATGTATTTGCCATAAGCCTGTGGCCTTTGGCTGACTCCCCGAGGAGACCATTCATTTAGATATCACTGTTTGTGTGTGTGTTTGTGTGTGTGTCTGTGTGTGTGTGTTGTGTGTGTGTGTGTGTGTGTGTGTGTGTGTGTGTGTGTGTGTGTGTGTGTGTGTGTGTGTGTGCGTGTGTGTGTGTGTGTGTGCGTTTGCGTAAAACACAGTCCCACGCATGCCTGCATCAGTATGTGTCTGCTGCATCTATGTGTTTGTGGGTTGTTAAAGATGATTTGTGTTGTAGGTTTGAGCAGTGAGACAAAGTATCACCCAGAGCATATCAATCTGATGTGTGTGTGTGTGTGTGTGTGTGTGTGTGTGTGTGTGTGTGTGTGTGTGTGTGTGGGTGTGTGGGTGTGTGGGTGCGCGTTTCAAACTTGTGTGCCCGTCCACCGAAACAACGCACAATATAAGGCGCACACTCGGAAGAAGTCCAGCAGCGAGAAAAGGGGAACACCCCATATCACGTAGCTTCCCTTCCTATCATCTCTCCACACCCCAGCCAAGTGCAGCCCTCCTGTGCCACCCAAAAACATCCCTTCACGTCAACACCCTCCCTGTTTCATCACACGCACACACACACACACACACACACACACACACACACACACACACACACAGGCGGGCCCGCATGTGCACAAACACACACACACACACACACACACACACACACACACACACACACTCACGCACACGCGTCATTATTTGTACCATAACTTTGGTTTTCTGTTATTATTTTAATAACAAAACACACACACACACACGCACACACACACACACACACACACACACACACACACACACACACACACACACACACACACACACACACACACACACACACACACACAAACACACACACACACACACACACACACACACACACAAACACGCTAGCTGTCCCTCTCTCTTGAGGCAGTTTGTTTTCAGAGGGTTCTGTTTTCTAGTGAGAGAGGAAGACTCCACTTCAGACAGCTTACAGTGACTCCTACTCTATCTAAACACTGGGCTGCCTCTCTGTCTCAGGCCCTGACAAAATGGCCACCGTGGGGGCCCCCTCCTTCTCTTCCAGTAGACGCGGAGGAGAGGTCGGAGGTCATCGCAGGCCCTGTTGATCAGGGCAGTGTTTCAACGAAGGTTAATTCCGTAGAGCAAGGGGACGAGTTTCTGGATTTATTTCAACATTGACTGACCGTGATTTGACATTGTGTTGCATCACCCGAATGATAACAGCTATAAGTGCAAATCGGAAAGGAATCGATTCAGAGTTCTGGGGTAACAGTTAAGGGTAAACTGCATTAAAAAGTGAGCACGTGTGCTGTTTACATCCACATCACACAATATAACATCAGTGTTTATCAAATCCATCTGCAAGTCCAAGTTCAACACATCCTTTTTTATCAGAATTTGTAAAAAAAATATATAATAAATATAAATAAAATATGATATAAAAGTGAATACCAAAACACCAACCTCAAAATAGTGCTTGGGACTGCCCGAATGTTCGACTCAATAGACCACTCGTAACAGTGAGTACACTCCACTTATAACAATGCACTGGCTGCTTTTCTTACATGTACTTCTTAACTGACACCCACACAGAGTCCTCTCAGCGGTGATGACGGAGAGCCTGTGCGGTAATGCTCACGGCTGCGGCTGTCATTTTCCCACGGCCAGTCTAAACACCGTCAGATGAGCGGCTCGGTCGACGTGGTTTCGCAGGTGTGTTGATGTTATCACCGAGGAGATCTGGCCCTGGGAGTGCTGGAGCGATGCCTTGCTCTGTCATGTCGCTCTCTCATCGCCGCTGGAATGGAAATGCTGAGGAGGAAGAAGGGGGAGACGGTTGTTGCCCGGGTTGAAGCTCGACGATGATGATGCTGGCGTGGATGTCCTGGTCAGAGAGCTCTGCTCAAACCGTTGCGGGTGAAGGGGGGAATTAATGCGTTGCACTCAAGTATAATTCCAATCATTACAGTGCGGCGTATCACCCACTGTCTCTCATGCCTCTGCCATTAGTGCACTGCTTCAAATGGCATCAGTATGTGTCCCTGTACGAACACAGCCCCGAAGAGGTGTGCGAAACTCCTCCCTAAACCCATGTGTGTGTATTTGTGCGGTCAAGATTCAAATAAGGTGGCTGACTGGTACGTTTGCTGACTGATTTGTTGGCCTAATGGCTGACTGACTGGCTGACTGATGACGGTTTGGTTGACTGACACACTGGCTGGCCGGCTGGTTGGCTGGCTGGCTAACGGAATGGAAGGCTGACTGTCTGACTGATTGGTTGGTTGGCTGCATGGCTAGCTGTCTGGCTGACTGGCTTGATGGCTGGCTGGCTGACTGGATGGCTTAATAGATGGTTGGCTGGCTGACTGACTGGCTGTTGGTTGGCTGATTGAATGACTGATTGGCTGAATAGATGGCTGGCTGGCTGGCTGGCTGCATGGCTAGCTGTCTGGCTGGCTGGCTAGCTGGCTGGCTAGATGGCTGGCTGGCTGATTTGCTTACTGGCTGGTAGGCTGATTGAATGCCTGATAGATGGTTGGCTGGCTAGATGGCTGACTGGCTGATTTGCTTACTGGCTGGTAGGCTGATTGAATGTCTGATAGATGACTGGCTGGCTGGCTGGCTGGCTGGTTGGCTGGTTGGCTGGATGGCCGCAGTGAGAACGAGGAGGATGTAAACAGGCCTGTTCTTCCCACGTCTTTGTTTACATTGGGAGACCCCTAGGCCACGCCCCCTGAGCACTCGAGCCCTTCGCATCGCCAAATCACACACCATCCATCTCCGTCTCCTACAAACAGGCTCACTCACGGGCGCATAAAATACACAGACACACACACACACACACACATACCCCCGCGTGCGCACGCTTGGATGTATACGTGCATAGACAGGCCCGCGCAGACACGTGCGCACCTGCATGCATGAAGAGTTGTGCACGGTCAGTGTGTATAGGCTGCAGGTGCGCAGTGTGACTAAAAGCTCTCACTTCTTGTCTCTTCCTCTCTATCTCACTCACTCCATCATGTCTCTGTACTCTCTGCTTGCCCTCATTCTGTTCTGGAATTCATGTTTTCTCTGGTTTTCTCTGTTCATCTTTCGCCAACGTTTAGGATTCAGAAAGGTCTCCCTGGGAGACCACTTTCTTCAGCCCTTTTCATGTCATTTTGGTCGCGTCATAATATAACTTCAGAAACTTGAGATAATGTTCACAATGCCATATTCCATTGGGAAATCCATGTTAAATAGAGCAAGACGCCCCAAAACACTAGCTATCTCCCTTTTTTCCCAGGCTTATGAAGTACGCTCAACATAAGCAGAGCACTGCAGTCTTGCCAAACACTTGTGGTGCACTGGCCATGCAGAGGTCATCCGTTGCCACAATGCAATGAAGATGTGTTTTGGGTTTTAGAGGAAGAACCACCGTTATCTTCACTAACAATAAGCGTGTTTGGATGAACTTCTGCGTTGCCTGTTTATTCTCCTTGCTTCTTTGTGTCATAAGAATTCTTAAACTATCTCACTGTTTACAGCTAACTTTTTTTACGCCCTTAGTCATTATTATCTGGAATTTTGCTTACTTAATGATTTAAGTTAAAGGGAAAAACCTGAACTTGGAAAGACGACATTTGGAATGTCATATGTTGGATGACCAAAGTAAAAGAAAATGTTTTCGTCATGCTTTTTTCACTGCAAGATGAAATGCATCTTGATGTCGAGCACGCCCACACACACACACACACACACACACACACACACACACACACACACACACACACACACACACACACACACACACACACACACACGCACACACACACACACAGACACACACACGCTATAAACACTGTAAATGGAAAATACTCACAACCATCGCCTGGGAGGATGAAAAGTCGACGTGGTGATGGACCGTCTATTTACTCTCAGAATCGTGTCCTTCTGTTTGTCCCTACGAGTGCTCCCATCCACGTTGTTTACACACAGCATACTGCGCTGAGGGGAGAGGACCAGCATTGTTCCTCTGGGAAGGACTGCACGACTATGTGCAACCCAACAAACCTGTAAACACACTGCTCTCACAACGTGTGGGTCCATGCACAAAAACACACAAGCACACGTGCACATACATACGTATACGCACACACACATACATATGAATATACACACACACACACACAAACCTACGTACGCACACATACACACACACACACATTGACACACATGCATAAGCACGCACACACACGCACATACATACATGTACGCACACACACACACGCGCGCACATGCATATACGCACACACACACACACACACACACACATAAATACATACGTATATATGCACGCACACACACACACAAACATATGTACGCACACACACCCACACACACACACACACACATGCATAAGCACACACACACAAACACACAAACACACACACACACACACACACACACACACACACACACACACACACACACAACCACACACGCACACACATGCAAATACACACAGTGAGACAATGAGGGGGAGGAAAGAGACACACAGAGAGTGCATCCGAGTTTCACGATTTTGCAAACCTGCCCTAAATCCAATACTTTATAGCAAACATTTTGGGACATCTGAACAAGGCTCTCAGCACTAGAATGGATGTCCTTTACGAGGCTATATTTCATCTAGATGGGCCTGCAGGGAGATTAAGTGAGAGGGGGAGATAGATAGAATTTGGTAACCAGGGATGAATCATTTAAAAGTTATTTGGTTGCTTTCTTTGAGAACCGGCCAAGTGTGAGAATGTGTGTTTGTTTGTAGCCGGGGGATTTGGGTTAGCACACGCAAACATGAAAAATAAGTAATGTGTCGTGCACATACAAGTCAATGATAAAACACAAATACACAGGCTGACAAAAACAAAGCCACAGTAGGTTTATGTGTAGATTTTGGAAGCAGTAACTCAACTAATAGGCTACCACTGCAAAAACCCTAGACGCCATTCACTATATCCATTCATGAGGCAGAGGCAGTCCTCATTACACACACACATTTTTCCAACATGAATCCTTATTTTCCTCAATTTTCAGCGGCCCTAAAGTGTCTACAGTTGCCAGCAGAGCATGCCAGATTAATACATTTTGCTTATAAATTGTACTGTTTCCCAAAACCTGCACGTCATACGATTATAAACAATGAAAACGGCTGCTTTCAGCATCTGTTTCAGAATGTTAAATTAGTTTGTTAAGTGTACTATTGGCAGACCACGTGGATTATTCTCAGAAATAAATAGATTTGGCCAGTAATGCATGAGGCATTTCTGCACAATACACGGGGAGTGAACTGACCTTCATTCACTTATTCTTACTCAGTCAATACAACTGAATGCTTTTATTCACATTTGAGATCATGAAAGATATCCACACCACCACTGATTATTTTATTTTTAAATACACCTTGTTAAAACTAAGTGAAGGAAACGTAGCCTATTTCATTTTTATTTGGGAAACTTAAAGACAAACATGATATTTCTCGTCCACTGGGTGGCGGTAGTAAACACATTAAGACAGGAAGTAAAAAAAACAAAAAAAACTGCAAGGTAGTAGCTGAGGAATATTTCACTGGGTTCTTGCCATTGTTTTGATTTCATGATTTGAACACCGATTCGTCTCTGCCGAAAAGGTACATCGATCACTACATCTCGATTTAAAATAAATGCATACAAACTGGATGCTCCCTTCGGTTTTCATTGGCTTCATGCAAGTTCCCTTCAATTGTCATCATATGAGCAAATAATGGGGGTTGTAATGCTAGCTAGCTGGTAACTTTTCATTCGTCTCCCTGACAAGACACTTTCTTTGTTGGAGGCTCCTTGTAAGCTGAGCTCCGGACGGGTAAAGAAACGGGAGAAACACCATGTCACGCATTGTAAACCTGTCCGTTTTACAATCGACCAGCGGACGTACTTTATCCCCGAGCCGGTGATCTGCGTTACTATGCAACACGAAGCGCACTAGCCGCTGCAGCTAACACCAACTGTCCCTTAAAGCCCCTCTGGTTCCTAAGACCGAGATTCCAGCTCCATATTTATTTGTAAGGCGAGGGGGAGGATACCCCGTTTAAAATTGCCATCGTTGCATTCATTTAGCCGGGGATTAAAGTCTTCTACGAGGCATTACCAGCCTTGCTAACACTAGCTGTAGCTGAGCTGCGCTAACCAGAAGCGTTAGCTTCATCTTCTTATTGTCTTTCAACAGTAACCTGTCATAGTGCACTGGAGACAAGCTTGTTATGGCCATTAACCCTGATTTTTCTTCGCATAGGTGCAGGCTTGATACGTGTTGAACTTCCACAACTTGTCTTCAAGCACGAAGGTCCAAAACACCAGGCTCACTACCTCGTAAATGTCCTATTGTGGGCTCTCTTACGACGCAACCATCCAGGTAACAATCACACACGTCTGAGTTGCTAAACGCATAACACATTATAATGCAACCTATCCAGTAAGGGTATGTGATGATCTAATTTTGTGTTTTAAAAAACCTGGCAGTTCATAGCCTCTTTAAGCTTTTAATCATAAACCTTACTTACACCATTATTAAAACATGATAATCCAGTTAACAGAAAAAACACTATACTATGCACCGGAAAACTATTTCTGAGCCACATAGCAACGCCTTAACATAGTGTCTATGTTGCCTAGGTGATCCATCTCCGTCCATGGCCAGTTGTGATGGTATTTGCTGATGTATGCGTGAGGAGAAAGACCTAGTGGTTCCCTTGCTGTGCCACACACTGCACACATGGATTCCGGTAACGAGGATGCGTTGGACATCATCATTACGAATGTGGTGGCAACCTTTAGGACAAGATGCCACCTCAACCTCCGCCTCATCGCCCTTGAAGGGGTCAATGTCATCTACAAGCCGGAAGTAGGGGTGAGGGAACAGGTTTCTTTGTTCACTCTTAACCTTCCTCAGCTGTGTCGAGATTTGTAACGTTTGTGTGTGTGTGTGTGTCTGTGTCTGTGTGTTTGTCCGTCCTCAGAAAGTCTTGATGAAACTTCGCAAGCCCAAGATCACAGCTTCGATCTGGTCCTCAGGAAAAATAATTTGCACTGGAGCCACCAGGTAACTTGTTTACGTTCACACAAATAATTTTTTTGAATGGGCCAATCAGGGGGTAGCAAGTGTGTTGTGTATGTAGACGCTTACGCTTTGGTTGTCAGTTGAGGTCATGGGTAGGTAGGGAATTTATTTTATTTTATTTTTTCCAGCAGCAGCGAATGATAGGTAGGTGGTTTTCATTTAAAAACGAGAAAATTCGCTCATCCTTGTACAGAATGAAGAGGTGCTGTACAAACACGTAATTATAGTTAGCATCAAATATTTATTTAGTTATTTTTAAAGCTCATAAAATAATTTGGGTCGCACATAAATTGAGAGGGTCGGTTGGAAACCGGAACCAAACAAAAAAATGTTTTAGGCCCTATCATTCAACCAGGTTTTCACATGCCGTGCTTCAGTCTTGACATGACTGCATTGTTAAGTGTCTACAAACTACTTCTTATTGCAATTTCACCAACTTTTTGCATCTTTATCATGATACTTGCATCGCAATTCACAATGACGCACACTGTTGTGGTAAGCGCAGTATAAGTGCATCGTTTAGAGGGCGGTGTGTCTCAGGGAGTCATTATACTGTGCCTAACTGATGCTCTGTATCGCGCCTGCGCTCTACAACAAGCTCTTTCTCCAACTCTTTGTCTTTCTTTCTCAGCGAGGATGAGTCCAAAGTGGGCGCCCGCCGGCTAGCGCGCACTTTGCAGAAGCTGGGCTTTAGGGTAAGGAAGGGGGAGTCACGATACTCCCGTGGCTATGATTAGAGGCCCTCTTTTTTGACCCCCAATGCCTGCATCCTACCTAAAAGGCATCCTTGAGCGCGATGCATTACTCCTGTGTGCCCTGTAATAGGGCTGGGCGATAAATTGAATTCTGATCTCGATTTCGATTTTAGCGTCAAAAGCTCACAAAACTAAATAGAAAAGTTTATCAAGTTTTCAATATTATTATTATTTTTATTTTTTGTTTATAGAAAGTGCAAAACAGCTGGATACATATATCTGTACATTATTTTAGATTTGAACATTTTACTTTTTGACCATTTTGTGTATTTTTTTAGTCAACATTTCAAAGTTCTCAGTTACAAAGTGTTTTTTGGGAGAGACATGCTGAATAAATACATAATGTTTTCAAACTCCAAAATATTCGTTTGAATTATCGTGATTTCAATATTGACCAAAATAATCCTGATTATGATTTTTCCCATAATCGAGCATGCCTACTCTGTAACAGCATGCTTCCCAATACACTGTATGTCCCTTTGGAGACTCACCATATGGCCAAACACATCAGTCGTGTCCTCGCACAAATATTCAGATGTGTTTTTTTTTTCATGGTTCATGACCTGTGATTTCCTCAGGTGCGGTTTTCTGACTACAAGGTGGTCAATGTGTTGGCAGTGTGCTCCATGCCCTTCTCAATCCGCTTGATCGACTTCACTAAGAAAAACCGCCCCATAGCAAGGTAAAGCACATCTACATCTAGGAATGCACCGATGCCAGTACTCGGTCTCAGGCCCGATGCTGTGCTCTTGTCCTCTTTCTGGTGGTGATGCTCCGTCCGAGCATCGATTTATTCCCGCGTCGGAGGGTCGGGGCTCACCGGACACATGCAATATATCGCTACAGTGTGTGGCGCATTTCATGTGTGATAAAAAAAGTATCACAAAGTTGCCGTGGCCTGTAACAATGGTAATAATAACACGCCCGCTCTCTGTTTTAAACGAATGGTTCAAGTACTCATATCGGTACTCGTATCGGCGAGTACCCAAACGTAACTATTTGTACTTGGTCTTAGAAAAAGTGGAATTGGTGCATCCCTATCTACGTCCACAGAAGGTAGTCACATAGATATCTTCAAAAGAACGGAATAAGGTTTGTTGCACAAAGGAGCTAACCACTCAAGTGCAATAGAGGAAGCCGGCCAGTAAAAAGAAACACACCCCTTCGAGTCTGGGTTTAAAGAGGACCATCCTCTTTATTTGTATAGATAGGGTGACCTCTAGTGGCGACAAACAGTTTTTCAGGCGATGTATTGTCACGATTAAAGACACATATTTAATGAAAATAACTTGTGGTTCTGTTTTGTGTGTGTGTGTCCTTACTAGTTATGAGCCTGAGCTGCACCCTGCTGCCACATACAGGATCAAACAGATCAAGGCTACTGTCCAGGTGTTTTCCACTGGGAGCATCACAGTCACAGGTGAATGCCTATGCCCTCCCTCTCTCTCCCGCCATCCCTCCCTCCCTCCCTCACTCTCTCTGTGTCAAACAATCGGACATTCTTAAAACCCCCGCTTGCATTTTTCAGCATTTCGCATGATCACATGCAGTCAAAGCTTGCACGCTGTCCAGGTGGTTGTTGAATTCACCCGCCAATGTTTATCGATGTGTCGGGTGGATTTGAATAGCATTAAGATGAGGGAGGATTATAAAAACATGTCGCGCTCGTATTATGACGGTTAATATGTGGCAAAATGAGAGTGCTTCTAGACCTGGTCTGAGAATTAGTAGAATACGTAAGGGATAATGCCCGACGAGGTGTCCATATCAGGAATTAATGGACGACGCGGAGGCGTAGAGGTATTCTATTCCGCTCAGCTATGCGCCAGAGAGCTAACTTTATGCATTGCACATATTTATAATTTAAAATTCGTCCCAGCCTTCATACCACAGATACTATAGGGTCTATAGCATATAACCGCGTTTTCTGATTACAGTTTAATGCATTTTTCACAATTGACCAGCTCTCGTTTTGAAGGCTGAACTGACAATTTGACTAGAACTACATAGCAAATTGTCCGTACATCAGGACTTAATGCACACCCTGCAGCCAATCAGAATCGAGCATTCCCCAGGACCCTGGTATAAGATGGGATAACTGGTCGCATCAAAATCTGAACTCGGATGTTTACATTTTCACTTAAAGAAATGGAATATTCACAAACATGTGAGCTGAAAATGACAGAGTGTTGTATAGAGTAGTGTTCAGTGAGCTTGGTTTAATGTCAGTCAATTTTTTTTATTTTAGGGCGTTAGAAATTATTGTTAATCTTCTGTGTTGTGCACGCCAAACTGCTTCTCATTCATTTCCATGCAATGAGTCATGAATCTCATTCTAAATCAGGCCATCCCTAACAGCAGTTAAATTCATAGCGTAACCAACATGTTTACCCTCGGCTCATACAGTTTGTTAAAGAAACGAACCGGCAGGTCTAGTTTTCAACGTCATTTGTTTTCACTGTGGTGCTGTCACTTAACCAAAGAGACTGTGTGGAATTTTTTCGGTCATTTTTTTTTAACCAAAAATCCCTGTTATTTATTCGCAACGAAAGACCGAATTCAAATCACTTGTTCTCTCTACTCCCCCACCCTTCATATTTCATACTCTCACTTCTTTGTCGACCTCACCCAACCCTAAATAAATGTCTCTGTCCCTCTTTCACCCACTGCGGCGGTGACCCCCCAGGACCAAACGTACAGACTGTGGCCACAGCTGTGGAGCAGATATACCCACTACTGTTTGAGTGTCAGAAACCCCTCCGCAAATAGTGGAAGAGAAACGAAACAAACAAAATGGTGACTCGGTCAGCCGGTGAGGGGGTGGGTCGGCGGCCTAAGGGAAAAGGACGACCGCCTCCATCTGGAGGTATTTTTCTTTGGACCGGAGTGGAAGGCACCTTATGCTTGGGATGAGATCATACGTTATTCTCATCTCTGCGAAAGCTGTATCGACGGACTGGCCAGTGTGCACGGAGCGCTTGTTTCTTCTACTGAAAACAAAAACAACTTAAAAACACATGAGCCGCTCGCCAGGGACTCAAAGAGATTCCGTCGTACTGATTCTAAGATGTTCCCTTGTTGATGGTGTTACTAACTACTTTGATGTTTGGGACTTTAGGTCAGCTGATCTAGCCCTGCTTTCTCCTTTTTTAAATGCACTGTAACAATCCTTTTCCTGTCCTGTCGGTGAGAAACTGGTCTTCAACCAGAGTAACAAAACGCCGACCAACGCAAATCCAGTTCCTCCGAGCCACGTAACTATTTTAGATGCCAAGATGGCGTTAGACTGTCCAGAGTGTTCTGTATTTTAACAATGGAAACCAACCGCTCGTTTTAAACATGACCTCTAGAGTCACTCCGTCCACTGCTCTTTTAATTTTATATATATATATATATATATATACACACATATATATATATGTATATATAATGAAATGTTTCCTCATTATATGCAAATGCTAGGCTGCTTCATGTTGCAGACATAGTTAGCCCAGAGTTCAGTTTCACGAATCCACCTAACCCTAACTGTAACCAACTCAGCTGTAGTTGCAGTTGTGGGAAAAAAAGTTATTTGTGGATGTTTTTAACTAAGCTTTTTACACAGCATTAATCAATAAGTCTGCTCAGCTAGGGGGCGGGGGGGGGGGGGGGGGGGGGCTGGGCTGTAAAAGACGGGTTTTTTTAAGATAAAAAAAAAATGTAATAACGCTGTGTCCACTGTGACATAGCAGGGGGGGGGGGGGGGGAGGGCTGTTGACAGCTGGCCTGGTCAGACATGGTCCACAATATGTAAATACAGGCATGCTGAGGTGTGTGTGTGTGTGTGTGTGTGTGTGTGTGTGTGTGTGTGTGTGTGTGTGTGTGTGTGTGTGTGTGTGTGTGTGTGTGTGTGTGTGTGTGTGTGTGTGTGTGTGTGTGTGAATCACAATGTTTACCTTAACGATTAGTGGGAGCGCGTGTTTATGTATGTCAACATTTCTTTTTTTGTTTTGTATTTTGTATTGAGATGAAAATGGTTTACTGAATAAAAGAGGACTACCATAGGACCTTTGTGTGTTTTGTCCTGATTTCCTCTTGCGTAGACAGTTAGTCATATAAATCCCACTGCATTATTGTTTAAAGTTGTTCAACTTCAATGAAGGTACCCAAAGCAATTAAAGTAGTGAGTGTTGTGTGGGTGTGTGTGAGGGGTGGGTTATGACACCTCATCCACTTACAGTCTGTATAACCCTCATAGGTCATGCACAGCTGCCAGTCTTTGCCAGGACACTGGCTATCAGTGACGAGGTGAGGATTGATGTAACTATCCAATTTGAGACCAGGGATGGTAAGTGGCTCTTGTTTAGGGCTGTTATGATAAGCGCAATATTGCAATAGCGCTGCATGTAAGACTTATGTAGAATAACTTGAATCCCTAGTCTCAACGAGAGACCCCCAGGCCCCGAGACACAGCAGTGTACGAAACTGCTTTGCAGGGACGAAGCAAAAACGCCATTGGTGGAATTTATTTTTGAAGGTTTTAACGTTTTTATTGATTGAGAGTCATGCTGTATGTCAACATACAGCAAAAGACCACAGGCAGGAATCAAACCTCGGTCGCTGCGGTCAGGACTGAGCCTTAACGGTACGCGCTCTACCCGATAAACCATTGGGGTGCTCAAGGTTATTATTTTAACTAGGTATTTTTACCTGCATATTTTCACCACGATAGCCCGAGCCGGATTTGGAATCTGGAAAGGACAGGGTTACCACCCCTCCTCTGACATAAACAAGTGTATTCGTATATACAATGGACACTATCAAAAAGACGAATATGAAAACATCCTTTTTTATTGGCCCAAGTGTCATTGATTCAGTGGACCCCTTGTCATTGTTAAATTGTCAACAGCAGCTTTTCACAAACGGAGTACACCATCTTACCAGTCCGGTCAGACCTGAGTACCACATTCTTCAGATGCGTATTTAAAGTGAATACAGAAATCATTGAAGTAGAAAAATTGCAGAATCTGGAACTTCCATTTCAGTTACCGCTCTGGGTAAAGTTCAGTTGCCATTCAGACAGTGATGGGATAAGTTAAGATGGTACTTTACTAATCCCAGGCAGGACATTTATCGACCTAGACAAATGAGGTGAAAGTGCAGCCATGTTAGATTTCTTACCCGTGTAATGAATATGTGGGGGGAAAGGTGGATACCGTCACACATACACCACAGCTCTTCCTATTTCAGAGGCATTCGTCACACTAGAATCAGATATCACTAATTGACAAGAAAACCATGTTAAAAATACTGTTCACAAACGCAGAGCAAGAGTGAGAATCATTTAGAGCTTGACCAACACCCACAGAACAGTTGAAACAAAATCTGGTGAAGAATGAGTTTAGGAATTACAGCATCTTGAGCCTCAATATTAACACCCCCATACTGCTTGTCAGCAGAACGGACTTCATTGCCAAACAATAACATGTACGGTGGACACCGCAAACTCCAAAACGGCTGCTATTCTTTCATTTCCAAAGTGTTCATCTATTCGCTTGGTGAAGACAGAACTGGGGGCCATGGTATTAGTGCTCCGACCTCATGTACACCCGTTTCCCGTTATCCTCGTGGTTCCTTACCTTTTTCCGTCCGTGCCCAACTTTAATGTTTGTGCACCTGCTTTGACCCAAATTGTTCACAACCCAATCAACATCTGCCATTCGTATTATTGTCGTGATGAAAGTAATCGCATCGCTCTTCAAAAAAAAATACATAACTTCAAATGTCGTAGCTTATGTCAATAGTGTGCTGTGACCCCATATGAATATCAGGGGACGAAGAGGTTGGTGAACCATTTAAGATCCTATCCTGAGCGGCACGACCTTCGACCTTTGGCGGTTGCGTGGGCGTATCTTTCGTGCGGGCCGCCCGGCTACTGTCTTGCAGCATGCTCCATCGTCGTGGATCAGAGCGTGAGATTACCGGGCGTGTCCGTGGATTTGAGGCTCCTCTCCGCCTCTCTCTGCTGCGGTTGGACCCGCTTGCAGAAGCGCAAATCAAAGTGCTTCCTGTTACCAAATAAGAGCGTGGGAGGGGGGGATGAGATGGTTCAAGGAAAACATTTACTCGGCTTAACTGCAGTTATCTTACAGTACCTAAGTCAGAGTACGTTTATCTTCAACACTTATTTACAGGTTGACCTCAATAACTACTGTGTAGTTCAGAATATATCATTCTGACCTGGGCATCGTAAAATATTTAACGTTTATTGAGTTTTAGGATTTATCTGTTATGGTTTGCGTGTTAACGATCACAGACATTTAAGTCATATTTTACTCGTGTCTATGGGTATCTTGTTCGATTCTAATTACAAATATTGTATTTTCTGAGCGAGGAAAAGACTCAAAATATGGTTGTGGGCTGTATTTAACCTAAATTCAACCAATTGGTTCCCTTAATTAATTATTGGCAGGGTTCGCTCTCTTGAGAGCTTATGGCATGAGTTGATATGACGTGTGCTAATGAATGGATGTGACACAGTTCATTGTGTGTCTTTGGGTTAATGCGTGTGTATCAGACGAGGGCCCACTTACTTCATCGCTAGTTCTTTGGATATCTGTTCCAGTGTGCGTCCCCTGGTCTCGGGGACACAGAGGATGACGAACACTAGCAGAACAAAGCTCATAGCAGCGTACAGGAACATCACGCTCGACACGCCAATGGTCTCTGGAAGATGGACAAATCCATACAACTTGGTTCATTGTAATTAACCCTAATATTTATAATTCTTTATTTTACGTGAGTGTGTGCATACATCCTGTGTGCATTGGGCTGTATGGATGGTTTTGTTAAAAAAAAAAAAAACACCTTAGGTAACTGATCGAACATCTGTGATTTTTTTTTATAAATAAAATGGAACCCAAAGAAATATGCAAAAGTAGTTAATAACTAATAATTATAATACCGGTCCCGTAAACAAGGCAAACTCCGCTAACTCCTACGCAGGCGTTGTTTGCACAGGCGTTGTTTGCAACAACGCCTGTGTACAATCTGGGTACGTATTTGTACTATCTGTGTATATTTGTACCCTGTTCATACACACCTGTGACGGTGAGAAAGGTCATAGAAATTAGCAGGTTGGTCGCCCAGTTCACCGCCGACACCACCGACACAGCCTTGCCCCGTACCCCAGTGGGGAATATTTCACTGATCACCACGTAGACCACTAAAAGAAACGGGAGAGAAACACACAAAAACACACACACTTACATGCCAACACTCGATAATATTTCCCAAAACTAAGAAGGAGACAGGCAATGACTAAAAGTCTGACTACACTTTCTGAGGACTGGTCCATTTGTTTATCATGACCCAAGCATATCTCTCTCCACCCACGTAGTTGTTGTGAAATGAATATCTAGTGTTTGAGGATTGTGTGTGTTAATGTGAGAGAAGCGGTGAGCAGCTTCTAGCGTTGCCACCCTGACGTCCCTCAGCTTGGACTCGCCTCGTTCCCCACTCCGCAGTACGTAAACAAGCATGTCATACAAATCTTTTTTTTTTGTAGCAGGACCTTGTTGTCTAACTAAACTGCAACATTGCTATAGAATACACTACACACCTGCAGAGGCAAATGACAAATCGACCATAACAAAAAAATTCAAAGGATTTTGAAAAGATGAGTTACCATACTAGTGTTTCCCCTAGAATTTTTTTTAGGCCCGGTGGTAAGAGCTGATAGTGTGATTTGTTATACATTTTTCACGGGATGCTAGAGTATTTGTTGGTTATTTCCATATAAAACACTTGCTTAGCCATCACAAGTTGATAATGATTCAATAAACACGTTATTAACAATAAACTAATTTTATTTACAATACAATTTTTGGTGGTGCCATGCTAATGATGATATAACTTAATGCTGTCAGATTGTCCGTTATGATGGGGCATCATCCCCGCATCATCTGCGCCATTTTTTTTTTTTCATTATTATTATTTTTTTTGGCCCGTTGTTGGCCTGGCGGGGGCGCTCGTTGGCCTGGCGGCCCGCCAGGCCTGAACAATGGTAGGGGAAACACTGACAGTTAGCGAGGGATGTTACAGTTTCTAATGTCTAAAACCTGTTTCTTCATGGTTTAATAGGTTTGGCTTTTAATCGTTGTCACAAATCACTCGTGATTTTCAAATGTGCAAAACAGATAGCAGGTTATGTCAGTCTCTAATCGACGATAATAGGGCTACTGCACATCTGACAGGCCTGGAGTCTTTTATAGGGATATATATAGCTGTCCAGATTGTTTTCAGACGTATTGCCCTCTGATCTGACACACATAACAACTCAACTAAGGTCATCCAGACCTTTCATATATAATATAATACCAGCCTAACTTGCCAAAGTGTCAATATAAATTGATTGTTTCTTATTTTAGTTATGTTTTTCTAAGATGTTTGGGAGATTAGTGTGGACTTAATCCAGCTCATGTTAACCATGAGTGAGTGAGTGAGTCAGTGAATAAGATTGAATAAGTAAACAAGAGATTTGATTAAAGGTAATTAAATCCCTTGTGCACTGAAAAGCGGAAATGGTGTGTAAGTGCGTGTTTGTGTGTGTGTGTGTGTGTGTGTGTGTGTGTGTGTGTGTGTGTGTGTGTGTGTGTGTGTGTGTGCTTGTTCTTACTGGGCCCGAGGCTAACCGAGAAGGCTGCAACGTACACGAGCAGGCTGATCAGAGACACCCACTTCAGAGTGTATGACACCGCCGACCCATTTCCAGCCGCCTCCTCTCCCGCCTCCCGTCCCCGAGTCTTCGTGGCCCCCGTCACAGCCGCGGGGGACAGGTCACCAACGCCGCCGCCTCCGTTCCAACGCACAGGCAACGAGTCGTCGAGTGTCACACGACTGTCGTTCATTCCCACCACGCCGACGCTCGGGTCGCTCCGGTTCAGCCCGGACGGGCTCTGACACAAGCTGGTCAGGTGGGTGTGGCTCTGCGACGTCACCACCCCCAGGGTGACCAAGGAGATCCCCATGGCGACGGCGCCCACGCACAGGAAGCTCTTGGGCCCCAGGCGGTCCACCAGCAGCACGGCCGGGATGGTGCCCACCACCTTGACCACGCCGAAGCCCGTGGAGGCCAGGGTGGCGGCGGCGGCGCTGTTGAAGCCCACGCTGTGCAGCAGCGGCGAGGCGTACGACAGGACGTTGGGCTGGCCCGTCACCTGCTGCAGGAACACCAGCGCCGCGCCCGTCAGCAGGCGGCGCCGCAGGTTGGCCTTGCCGCCGAACAGCTCCCGGAAGCCGTGCTCCGACTCCTCCTTGAGCCCCGCCCGGATGTCCCGGAGCTCGGCGTCCACGTCGCCGCCGCCCCGGAGTCGGGTCAGCACGCCCCGTGCGCTCTCCACCCGGCCCCGGGCCACCAGGAAGCGCGGGCTGGGCGGCAGCAGCAGCAGGCCGGCGAACTGCAGCAGGGCCACGGGGGTCACCAGGCCGAAGGTGTACCGCCAGCCGTCGGAGAGCGCGGCGAAGGCGTAGCTGCAGCTGAAGCCCAGCAGCACGCCCACCACCAGCATCAGCTCGTACAGCGTCACCAGGAGGCCGCGGCGCTCCTGCGGGGAGATCTCGGCGATGTAGAGGCAGGCGGCCGTGCCCGACAGCGCCGTGCCCACGCCGACCACGGCGCGCCCCGTCATCAGCGCCGGCAGCGAGGCGAAGGCGACCGAGACCACCGTGCCCGCCACCACCGCGGCCGCGCCGAGGAGCATGGAGCAGCGGCGGCCGTAGCGGTCCAGGACGGGCCCGCCCGTCAGGCAGATGAGCAGGGAGCCCAGCAGGTGAGCGCTGACCAGCAGCTCCTGCTCGCGGCAGGAGAGGGAGAGGAGCCCCCGGAGCTGCAGCAGCACGCCGGAGGTCAGGCCCATCTCGTAGCCCAGCATCAGGCCGCTCAGAGAGGCCGCCACGGCCGCCAGCACCACCAGCCAGCTGCAGCCTAGACCCGCGGAGAGACAAGACATAACGGGTAAACGGTAAATGGACTTAGGGCTGGGCGATTAATCGGATTTTGATCGCAATTTCGATTTTAGCGTCAGACGATCAAAAAATTTACATAATCGAGTTCTTCGATTATTATTATTTATTTTTTTATGTTTTATAGAAAGGGCAGAACAGCTGTATACAATTATGTTTATCATTTTAGATTGGAACATTTTCCTTTGTACCATTTTGTGTATTTTTTGGGGAGGGTTAGACGACTGTGTCTGTGGTGTCAAGTGGCCACTGGGCCCCCTTTTTTCTCGGCTCATGATAGGCCTCTGATCTTTGTAAGCCCCAAAAAAAAATATCACATTGTGTTGGGCCTATCATGCTGCCTATCATGAGGCAGTATTAAATTATTACTTTTTTTTTACTGCAGCTCATGATAGGCCCCCTGATCGTCGTAGGCCCTGGGGCTTCAGCCCATGTAAGCCTGTGCATTAAGGCGGCCTCGAGGGTGAGGCATCTCGCTCATGGACACTTCAACACTCTAGCTAGGAGGAGCCAGGGATCGAACCAGAAACCATCCGGTTACCAGCCAACCCGCTCTACCTCCTGAGAGAGAGAGACACACACACACACACACACACACACACACACACACACACACACACACACACACACACACACACACACACACACACACACACACACACACACACACACACACACACACACACACTAGGAGTAAGTGTTTAAAGAGAGGAGGATGGTTGGTGGAGATAAGGTATGTTGTTTATTGTTGATGATATCGTGTAGCTGTAGTCACAGTGTACTGATGCAATCAAAGGTGTTGATTGCAATACAGAGAAGTTAGAAATGAGACGCTAGGTCACATCACAGCAATATATAGTAAGTGAGGTTGTTGGGATGGGATTTTGGGTACACTCTGTACATGCTACTTCTTCACCAGCCAGCCATTAACCTGGCCTACTACTTCCACATTACCATTAGCGTTACCACTGCAATGCAGGTATTACAGATAAACACCATAGAAATACCTCTGCCACACCTATTGGAATGTTATAAATGGAGAACTGCAATAATAACACAACAGCCATGTGCAGAATAACAGCATAAACAACGCCATGAAATTAAAGGTTTATCAGGGTCGGCCTAGCAGTCATTTATGTTCTGTTCTTTAGCATTGGACGATATGGCTTTTTGATGCATTTCCATTAAAAAAGGTTCCCTCTACATTTTTGGTTCTTTGAACTTTTTGCTGTTTTGCTATTTTGTCATTCCTTAAAACATAAAATAATCAATATAATAATGAATATATGATCAATAAAACAATAATAAAATAAACTTAAAACCAAAATGTCTAACTTTTAAGCATTCGATGAAGATGAATTTGATTCCCAGGGTGCCATTAAGACTGCTTATCTGATAGCCTACCTGTGCTTCTGAGAAGACAGGGCTTCAGTGTCCGGTGTTCCTGGGGCTCGTCAGAGGGCATCCTCTCCGCCTGACCGCTGAGATCCATGATGATTGCAGTCCTAGAAGACCGACATGGAGACACACACAGTCACACACATGCCAATATCAGGTCATTTGGTTCTAAATCAGTAGTGTCACTAGTGTAAGCATCCACGAATTATTATTGGTATTGGTCGTAGGATATGCAACTGTCAATATATATAGTTATAACCATAGTTACAAGTTACAACCAATCCATTGAGAAACCGAACTTGCAATTCCGAGATTTCTCAGAATGGTAGTCCAAATTGTAGGCTACTTCTAAAGTTCGGGACCCGAACTTTAGAAGATAAGATACTGGACCCGTCCAGTCTATATTTGCACTATATTATAGTACGGTGTTATTGCCTAAACGTGCAAAATCCCCTGCATCGCATGTGGCTGAACCAGAGCGGCGATGCAGGCTGGGGAGTGGTCAGCTGCGGCTGAAGGTTTCATACGTCAGGAAAACGAGTGATTCACTTGATAGGCTACTTCAGCAGTAATTCAACACATCTACCCCCGACTTTAGAGCCAACGCTATAGTTGACACATCCTTAGACAGTGGAACGTTCAAATTACAACAGTTCTTCGTACGTTTGGATCTGCACAAAATCTCCACAAACCAACTACAAAACCGAGGAACTAATGCTCAATGACAGCGGCCTGCAGAGACACTTTTGTTTCATACCTCGGCCCCTGGATGTTGGACGTCACGGTGTCGATTTATATATTTATTTTCAGATCCATTGGTCCCCTCTGCAGAGTAGACTGTTTTATGGAAACTGTTTTCCGAACTTTCCAGCCCTCCCTGTTAGCAGTAGCACACGATCCTGTTTTGGAGAGACACTTGTTAGACTCCTCCCACTTTTCCCAGGCATGCCATATAGCGGTGTATGGCTTGATGTGGTGCCCTTTGTGGAACTGGTTACATAATTGATATCAACCTGAAGTAGGCCAATATAATTGTTGAAGTCCGACAGGGAAATGATGCATAACGATATGCGTAATTTCCCCCGATACTTACAGTGATAATGGAGTGAGCAACAATAAATGAAAACTTAAACTATACAGCCCTCCCCAAGTAAATGAAACGTCCTCGTTTGTTGATAATGTAACAAAGTTCAAATAATGTGTTAACCTAAGTCCAATTCCCATGGCCTACTTTGTGATTTAGTTTTTACACCTGCTGCACGGCTGTTTGAACAGCTGTAAAAACGACACCCCCCTCCCTCAAATCTCGATGCTGTATCAAGATGTTTAGTATAGCCTATGGTATACCCAGGGGGTCGATGGGCCATATAACTGGTGTATATGCCTGTATTTGTCAGTTTGTTTGCCTGTAAGTGATTCCATGTCTGCCATATAGCCTATGCTTGCGTCAGCTAAAGGTTACTTAGGCAGTCATAGTAGGACATAGAATATGCCTGGCCTGTAGGCCTATGTGTTACGTAAGACACCACTCAGGGGTGTAACTGAGATAACTTTGGAGCAGATAAAGTACCTAAATACAGTTCAGAAAGGCACACACAGATCCAAACCAACCCCTCAATGAACAACACAGAACGTACTGTGTATTTTATTATTAGGCACAAAGAGGCACAAGGAGATCCAAACCACCCATCAATGAACAACACAGAACGTAGCCTACTATTATTGTTGAAGTGTTTTTAATTGAAGTGGTACAATCAACATGTTGTTTGTACATTGTAGGCCTACAGCTATTGGTCAGTATTTGGAACCAAGCCATTAGTATGAAACATTGGGAAATAACTACTTGACTGAAGCTGGGGGGGGATTCTTGGCCTCCTTTATCCACCACTAGGGTTACTGGTTTGCATTCCTTGGTCATGTATGGCACAATACGTACGCTAACCAAGCCGTGTATACATTTGGCAACATCTCTCTGATCAATGAAAACCAACAAAAACACCAACTCCTTGTATCATTAGGGGATTTTCGGTAGACAACACACACAACACACGGACAAACAAATAATCTAACCCCAAAAAGGCCTATTTCACCATGTGTTTAAACAGTTCCCTTCCCTCCAATAGATGTTATCCACTAAGGTTCAACTCGTCTCAGTGTGTACATCCTGAAGCCAATACAATCAAAGTGGAAAACATCACATAATAAATTCACATTCTAAGTACTTAACATAGCAGCCTTTGCATTGCAGGTTCATGCATACAATTAAAAGAAATCCGACAATGAGTCTAGTTTCTGCCGAAGCTTTACGGCAGTCCAAAACATATACGCCGTCAGTCTTGCTGAGGCGCAGGACTGGTCCTGGGGGAGACGTCCAGGCGCTGCAGGAGGGTCTCTGTGTCCAGCTGTAGGGCGTCCTGATCCAGGTCCGCCGCGTCCACCTGCCAGGGGACAGTGAAGGAAGGGCCAGGGCCGGTCATGGAGAGCAGTACTGCGGTAAGGCTTAGCTAAGGTTCCACGTCGACGCAACGCAAGGGGGTTTACAAACCATTGTGTCCTCGCGGACCCTCCTTGCGTCAACCGCAAGGGCCCGACGTGCGCCTCCCAAAAATGTTAACCTTGTGTCGAGGCGGCGCAGCAGCAAGGGCTGTGATTGGTCCGCGCACTTAAACCCGACGCAGAACCAAAACAGGGTCACGACTGCGTCAAAGCGTCTGCGTAGTCATCACTTCGCGTCAACGTGGAACCATAACTAAGCCTTCCGCGACACAAAGAAGACTTTCCTTGTCTCGTTCACCGAGCGATACCACACTATAAGAGGATGCAGGCATTATCAATCGTCGTTGACCTGTTTACCTTCCCTTTTAAGTATCATGTCATTACAGTCTGTTATAGTAACAGTGTGTAGGCCCTAGTGGCGCTCTGTTGTTTCGTCAGCTGATCCGACGCTGTATCTTTTTGGCCATGGCTCACCTGGAATGCCAGGCCTAGGGTGTGGTCCAAAGCAGCAGACTCTAGAGCTGGGTCTAACGACGTAAGGGCAGCGCGCATGTGTGCGACCGACACCGGCCTGGGCAAAAAATGTAAAACACACATCAGAAACCGGAACATCTACCGTGGCTCCAAACAAGACAAACAAACAGCGGCACTCGTTACAGATGCAGGGAGCGGAGCTTCAGGGCTCAGCGGACATGGTCGAGGAGAGACGCAGCAATCGGCCTGTTTGAACAGGCACTGAACAGGCAGTGAACAGGCGGTCAACTGGCACGGCGCTGGTTAGGACCCGAGGAAGGGCAGGGTTGAGTGAGAAGTCATTTGATTGAGCGGCTCTAGAGGAAACTACAAGCAGCAATACGGGAGGGCATAATGGAAATAAAGCTGTGCTCCAAGTGTACAATCTTGTTCAACTATTTGTACAGTCCAACTAGGAAATCCTCTAGTGTATTGGCCAAGTTTTTCTATTTTCTATTTTTATGTGGAAACATGTTTGTGCTATTCAGTGTGTTTTTCCTACCCCTTCCCGTCAAGCAGTTCCCGGAGCTGGTTGATGTACACCTGCCTATCCCCTGATGATGGAGTCCGCACAGGCTCCTGGACATCTCCCTCTTCACCACCATCTCCCTCCTAACAAAACCAGTTGGAAAAAGGAGGATGTGGTCATTTTTTTTATCTAAACCAACAACCTACACTCCATACACTGCATGTGTCAACTCTCTTCAAACAAGGTGCAGATTCACATAACACACTGCTTCTACTAATGTAGATCCCATTTAGACGTAAGGTGTCAGCATCAAACCCTGTTATAAAACCCCATTAACCTGATTACCGACACAACGGCACAAGATAAAGACGAGATATTGAACTCGAATCTCAATATGTTACAAAAAGATATATTGGTGAGAAAAGCATAGGTGGCAAAATATGAATAGGAAGAGTAAAAATACAAAAATACATACTTTGTAAGTTAGTGATATGTAAAATAAAGACTGGGGTTGCCTTGGCTTTGTTTTGAAGTACAGGAGACCAGTTCAAAAGCAATTCACTCAAGATTCGGAGGGTAGTTATATAGTAGGTCAGGTTAACATTTTTGACACAGGTGTCAATCGTTAACAAGAGGATATTAGGATATAGGTAACCAGCCTTGTCGTTATTCTTGAGGTCATCTTCTGGGTTCACACCCGGCTGTACGGCCTCTCTCTTGTGCACCTCTTTCAGGGTGTCATGTTCACTCTTCAACTGGTCAAAGTCCCTCTGTAGCTCCTGCAACTGGAAAAGTAACAGAGGAGCAACCATCACACACAGGCTGCTGTGCGACAGACAGACCTACAGGTAACCACACACACAGTCTGCGTATCCAGTACCTGCAGCAGGGTGCGTTTGTGTGCATCCTCCAGTGCGTCCCAGTCCTGACGAGGCACCACCCCCCAGTACTCTGACTTTATCTTGTTGAGCTCCCCCTCTGTGTTGCTCAGGTCCTTTCGACACACCTTCAACGCAATCTTGAGCTTCACCGGGTCCTTATCCTCATCGTCTATAATTTTTGTGTGTGTGTGTTCGTTGGGGGGGGGGGGGGGGGGGGGGAATGTGTGTTCGTTTTTAGTCACATCATGATCGATTTCTGACAGCACAAGCTTGCACTGAACTATGGGAGACAACTGGTAGTTGAAATTCCATTAGCAAATCTCTGATTGTTAGGATTCAATGAATGTACAGACAGTATGTTCAGCTTCAATACTTTTTTACTATTTACTTAATAATATTAAGCTAGATAATTTAGTACACTGAGACACTTATATTTGGCAATAATATATAGGTCTAGCTCGGAATAATGTCATTGAGAGGTTGCATATATGAACCCCTCCTATCTTATCTCGTATGGCCCCCCCTACATGGAACCCCCGCCTCACACGCGGGTATGTCGTAGGCCTCCTCGTCCGGCTCTGCGGCGCATCGGCACAGGCTGTACTTGAGGAGCAGCAGGCTGCGTGAGTCTCTCTCCTCCCTGTACTGCCGGTACTGACCGGCCAGGTCACACTGCAGGCGGGACACCTGGGGTGGGATATAAGGGGAGGGGGGAGAGGAGTTACTTTGGCAAGAAACAACAGGAAAATAAAGGTACTGGCGGTCCGTCCCGCAGTACCTGCACCTGAAACCAGAGGGCAGTAAAGTGAATGGATTTATTGAGTACAGAGCCGCTGGGGTTGGCCGAAAGAAAACTATAACGATTTCATGGGAATTGCCGTAGACAATAAACACGTCAACAAAACAGGAAGAGGGGACGCCGCTTTGGTAATGGTAGAGAATAAAACGAGTAAAATGCATCCATACCACTGCGTTCTGTCTCTCCTCCTGCTCCCTCATGTCTTCCATGTCCTTCAGAAGCTGTCGTTTGTCTTCCTCCAGGGCTCTCACCTGGGCTTGCCCGTCCTCCCAGCGGGCCAGAACCTTTCGGTTGCACTCCTCCGTCACGAGCAATACCCGCGTCTGGAGCGGCTTCAGCTCCCTGATCTGATTTTGCAGATCCGCTAAAAAACAAATAGGCAATAAATTAATAATATTAATATGTAATATCACCACCATCAATGTGGCTTTGTGACTTCATGTATTGTCTGGTAGTAAATAGTGGCACCAATATAAAGCATATAGGTTAGCACATCAACCAGACTAATCATTTTAAAGAATTCCTGTGCTCGTTTTTTGACAGATTGAAGTTGGATGGTGGTGCATGTGCTTGCTTTTTGACGGATTAAGGTTGGATGGTTATAATGCAATAATGCTTATGTTATATGGTATAGTAGGCTAAATTAAAACTAAAGGGAGAACTACATACAAACCTAAAGAATTTTCATATTCTTTTTGAATGGCACCAAGCAGCGGTTGGTAGTTTCTGAACTCCTCAATGAAACGACCGAAGGCATTGCGATAGACCTGCAAAGAAAAATGTATCAAAAGGGGTACAACAAATGTGCGTGTGTGTGTGTGTGTGTGTGTGTGTGTGTGTGTGTGTGTGTGTGTGTGTGTGTGTGTGTGTGTGTGTGTGTGTGCGTTCGTGCGTGCTCGAGTGCGTGTGTGCGCGCGCATGTTTATGTGCGTGTGTCCGTGTGTGCTCGAGTGCGTGGGTATGCGTGTGTGTGTCCGTTTTTGTCCGTGTATGTGTGTGAATATTCTTAAATACTAATAAAAAATAAACAAAATCGATACAATCCTATAAGTAGTCATGGAGCAAAAACAGACCTGGAGTTTAAGCTCCTGAGAGTGCGGATCCTCTGGGTGAATGGGGTGCAGCTCTCTCTTCACAAACTCCTGCAGCTGTTCCAAAAGCCTTGGCTTCCTCCCAGGCCCTGCGTAGAGGTGATAACCTCCCTTATCCACCAGCTGACAAGGGAATGTATGAATTAAACAATGGAGAACGACGATTTTCCACAATTAATATAATAAAATGCAGTGTATGTGGGGGCCTCCCCTACCTTTCTCGGTGCAGTTGAATTAACAACTATGCTTTCTGCAGAAATCGGTATGTCAGTGTAGGTCGGTATGTCCAGAAGCCTTAGAGTGGAAAGAAAAGGGATATTAGTTATCGTACAACAGACCAGCTAGTACAATGCAACTCGTATGTTTCTGTAATGCCAGGCTAAAGAACGCAACAGGCTAACAAGCAGCTATCACTGTCAACTCTCTGTCTCTCGCCTCGGCTTTTCCGAAGAAACCTGCGGACTCCTTGTAACTTCATGACGCTCCATCACGGACGTTCCTCAACTCTTCGCAGTGTTTGTTGTTAATTGTGTGTACTAGGATTGGCCGGTAGGTCTATATCAACTTAGTTTTATTCACATTTCAGTGCGACTGGCCGGTGTATTTGGTTTCCATAGTAACTAGAAAGGGCGCTGTATGCGTTTGTAATGTAATGTACTATTACGTTAATACTGGAGGCTTAACGCACGAAAACGTTGCTTATGCACGTCCTACATTTCAGAAATAATGTTTACGCACCTCTGAACAGACTGGGCCCCAATTTTAAATGTGTTATTGTTATTGTTTTTATTGAAAGATGGTTTTAACAGCGCATGCAGGAGTATATTCAACGATGCGCTGCGTTGTTAGTGTTTACGGTATCTGTGACCTTTGCCAATCACAGCGTCTCTTGCGAAAAGACCATGCCCTCCTCCACAGCATTGTGAACACCAGAAACAGATTGAACCCTAATAGCCTACCGAGCTGCATGAAACAAGTTAAAATGGGTTTGTTCGACATTCTGACAAACTGGGCCTGTTATGCTATGTTTTATATTTTCCCTCTGATTGCAGTTGCGTTCCTTGTATATTGTTTGTATATCAAACACATTCACATGAAATATGATCATATCCCTGGCCCACCAAGAGACAGGTAAGAACTCTCCAATTATTTTCTGGCTTAGTCGATTGGTAAGCAAGATTTACCAATTACTTTAATCATTGCAGCTTTTTATTTGGGCATTCAACAACAGTGTTAGAGGAAACACGAAGTGATAGAAATCTCCACGACAAATTTATACAGTGGTAAGTAGGTTTATGTTAGAACTGTTGATTGTGCAGGCAGTAGCCCAATTGCCTAAAGAAATAGATGTAAACATTCATTCGTTCATAAACATAAATTAGGATGTCTATTTATTCTTTCACAGGGCTGAAATGTATGGGCCAGTAGTTAGGATTAATACTCTTCACGTCGTTTTTATACTTGTGACATGTCCAGAGACTACTAAGGTAAAATATAAACTACAACCAAGCAGTTGAACATGAAGGAATTGCTCAATAAAGAGTCCCTAGGTCGAAATCCTTGCACTTCATGGTAACACTTTATAATAAGGTGCCATAATAAATAGCAAACGAGTCATTCCTAACTCTTGTTAATATTTGTTAATTGGTGCTAAAAAATATCACTTTGGCACATGTTAATAGCTGCCCTAACCCTGTTAATAACGGCCCTAACCCTAACCCTAACCATAACACACGGCCCTAACCCTAACACATGACCATAAGCCTAACCCTATGACCAGTGACACTCTGTAGTCTGTGGAAAAAAACCATTAATTTGTGCCGAATAGATATCTTAGTAACAATTAAGAAATATGAACAAAGCGTTAGGTAATGACTAGTTTGCTATTTATTATGGCACCTTATTCAGTGTTACCGACTTCATTATTTCATAATTGTTTTTCCGGATGATTTCAGAAGATCTTGATGTCTCCCAAATACCCTAAAGCTAAAATTGTATTCAAACAACTCCATGGACTTTTTGGAAAAAGGTAGGCCTAATCCTATGGTTTATGATCTTTTAAACACATGTCATTAATATAAACACAAATGTATGCTGTATTGTATTGCAATTATAATTAACTCTCAATATCACATTTGTTTCGATGAAATCTTGAACATAAAATATTGACAATTAGAATTGAGTGTAGGTGTATTTCAGATTGCATCATTAAGTAAGTGTTTGAGGGAATTATGACCGCTAGCTCAAGTGCTTAGAGAAAGAACTGAGTGTAAAATGACAGTAGCCTACAAATCATAACAGATACATTTGGGCAAACAGCAAAAGGCTTAACGGAGAAACAAGGCTGTCTCTTGCACAAATGCTCACCCGCTCGCTCCAACCAGTTTGGAGAGGAATGTAGCCAGAATTTTGAAGAGGTATAATGGGTGCCGTGCCAAGGGAGACAAAGTCCGTGTAAACTGAGTTATTTTTTCTTATTCTCATCATGTTATAAATGAGTATGTAATGTGGGAGAAAGTTCATTCGACCCATTTTTTATAATCAAACAATCGTTGTCATTTCAAATTCTCCAAATCGTACACACTTTTCTCTATTCCCCCAACATAGGTTTCTGGGAAGTGGCTTGCTTACAGCTACCAACCACGAGCAGTGGTATAAACAACGACGGATTATGGACCCTGCCTTCAGCAGTCTGTAGGTTGACACTAGTGTAATTCATGAGCAAGCAAGATGACCTTTGCCTTTTCAAAATCGATTCAAATATTAAAAAAATCCTATTTTGTACGGGGACATTGCAGGGACAGGCCTCGATACAATGCTTTCTGTGCTGACCCCAAGACTTCTCGTTTAATTTCCAGGTACCTCAGGGGCCTGATGGGGAACTTCAACGAGGGGGCAGAAAACCTTATGGATGAACTCACAAAGTTAGAAGACAGCAAAAAAGAAGCAAAGATGCTCGAGTTGGTCCGCCGTGTGACCTTAGAAGTCCTCACCAAGGTAATCCATCCAAACGTCTGTCCTCCACGTGTTAGTAAGTGAATGACCGTCAATTAATAATTGACAGGTTACTTTCATTGTCCTCGTTCCACTGCTCACAGATTGTTTTCCTTCAAAAGACTAGAAAATATCTAAACGTTCTGCTGATGTTTTATTACCAATATTCAGGTGGCCTTTGGAAGGGATTTGGACCTAAACAAAAACAAGGACTCACCTTTCCCTAGAGCCATTGAGGCATGTCTGAAAGGCATGGTCCCAAACCTCCGCGACATTTTATTTCAGGTATACATGCTGTCTTTTAGGTATGGCATCAATATGCATATTTGTTAACACCGGATACTACGTATTACTATTTATTAAACACTTGTATTGCTTTTGTGAACAGCAGTGAATTTAAGTAGTATGTTATTAAGGAGCAGTAAGGAATGAGTATCCTGAACAAGTGGTCCTTCAGGTTAGCTGCAGACATTCAAAATCGAACCCAGAAAGTTTTTGATGGAAGTTGAACACCCCAGCTCTCTATACAATACTACCCCTGCTTTAATGTTTGAGCATTTAACTGTTCCAGCTAATGCCGAAGAACCGACCGTTCGTCAAGGAGGTGAGGGAGGCGTGCCAGCTTCTGCGGACCACAGGGGAAGCCTGGATCTCCAAACGGAGAACTGACGTCCAAAATGGTGAAGATGTACCCAAAGACATCCTCACTCAGATCATCAAATCAGCTGGACAAGGTTGGGTTCAAAATACTATGAAAAAATGCTGTTCATGAATGGCAATGCCTTGAAATGAATTGGTTGCCGAGAAAAAGAGACGCAGGGGAGTCAATGCAGTAGGAGTACTGTCCTGCGATTGGTCAACCTGGTGGATAGCATCCTAGGTCCCTACATGACGACAGTAATACAGGATGAATCCCAACCCAATTCACTATAGATTCAGAAAATAATTACCTATTATTAAGGTTGTTTTTATTTAAAGAACAACTTAATATTGAATGATGCTTTGCCCAGATGTAGGTAACCTGAATTCAGTCGTTCCAACTACCTTTCAATGTGAAGCACATAAAGGCTAAGTCCTTGAATGGATCATTTGATATTTGGATCGAAGAATAAACACTTTTTTTTTTGGCAGAAGAGAAAATTACCAAAGAAGATGAGGATGTTATGTTGGACAATTTTGTGACGATCTTCATCGCGGGTAAGTCTGGATATAAATGTGCCTTTATCCCATTACACGTTGGGTAGACATAATTATACACTTGCTTTATGAAACACCTTGAAAATGAATAATTGACCCATATGCTTGGTGATCTGCTTCTCGTTATTTAAAGCATTAATTGTATTGAGACATCAACTTTCAGGACAGGATACTACAGCCAGTCAGCTTGCATTCTGCATCATGGAACTCGGAAGAAACCCTGACGTCATGCAAAAGTAATAGGCACCACAAGAAGCAAAACTATAATTAATTAATTATTTAATCTGGAGATTGACATAGACATTCCTGTTACCTGTTATGTTCACCAGAGCGCAGAAAGAGGTGGATGCTGTTCTTGGAATGAAGCAGGAGATTAGCTATGATGATTTGGGAGAGCTGACCTACCTCTCACAGGTACATCCTTTATATGGATCAAGATGAAGGGCCAAACATTTATTTAAATGTATTTCTTTACGTCTGCATCGCTAAGAGTATGACACTGTATATAGCTTTATATTTCATGCATTGTTTTGTAGATTATTTTTGCACTTTTGTTCCCTTTCATTCTTATAACTGTACTTTTCACGGGGACAAGCTTATTTCCAGTCTGGGATTTAAGAGTCATTCTACCTTATCTTATGTGTTCTGACAGGTACTGAAGGAGACCCTTAGGTTGTATCCCTCTGCTCCTGGAACTTCTCGTGAGATACCAGAGGACATGACCATCAGTGGTATTCACATACCTGCAGGAGTTGTGGGCAGGGTCAGTTGCTACAGTTTATTTAGCAATCTCGCCAAATGCGTACACTTCATAGAAAGGTCAATATTATTCACGTTATAAATAGTGAAAGTAATATTATTTGTGTATTGTGGTGTGTTTTACAGTTTGACTCTTATGTCTGTGGGAGGATGGAAACATTCTTCAAGGACCCACTGACGTTTGATCCGGACCGGTTTCATCCAGACACTCCCAAGTAAGCACTAAGCAGTCTACATTAAGAGGAGAAGAGTGGTTGCTCTGATTGGTTGAAGGTCTATCAATTTCAGTGCAGAAGCACTTTGGTTTGTGCCCGTTGATTACAACCGTTGGAAATCTCAAATGTACTGGGATGTTTCAGACTAAAACGCATGTCAGGCTAATCGTTTATATTATCAATTCACAAAAAAATGTAACCTCAAATAATCAACGATATTATTTGAACAGCTCGCCCATTGATATTCAATTGTTACCCTCCAAATGAAAACAACTTTTATAGAATAACGGTGTCTTCATATTGTTTTAATTGAAGCAGAGGGTCAATCTTTCAATGCAAACTGCTGACTTTCCACATTCATTTCAGTTGACAGTCTTTAAAGAGTATTGTGTATTCACTGCAGCCATCTTCCTGTAGGCCTTACTACTGTTACTACCCCTTCGGTCTCGGACCACGCTCCTGTCTGGGACAGAAGTTTGCACAGGTGGGTGACACAGGTAGACAGACCAAACGTCCAAACGTCCCTGAAAAATAATCCAGAAACACAAACTGAGCATGTGTATGATGTGATTCCAGATGGAGGCTAAGGTGGTGATGGCCAAGCTGCTTCAGAGGTTTGAGTTCAGCCTGGTACCAGGACAGTCCTTTGGCATCCTGGACACTGCAACCCTGAGGCCCAAGAGCGGGGTTGTTTGCAACATTAAACACAGGAATCCCAATATTTTGCAATGAACGATCCTTCAGGTGACCTCTCTCTCTTGTGGCATGTGTATTGCGGAGCGACTGAAACCTACCTGTTGCATCCTTGAGAAAGATACCTCAATCAAATTCATCATTGTTCAATCAAAAATTGAGGATGAATCTATTTGCAGTCAGACATAGTCAAATTAAAGGTAATTCCTGCAAACAAATTATGTTACTATTAATTATGAATGTAGAGTATCAACAATTATTTCAGAAATATATGGGTCATTATGGGTGAACTCCATGAACATATCTCTCTCATATAATAAGGCCCAATTAGGCCATATAATTTCGCTACAGATTTTCCGCCAGTACAAAACATAGACCCATAGGGTGCGGTATAGCCCAGCTCAGTTACGGCCAGCGTTTCCACCACTGACAGTAACCTAATGCTTGGGCTCGCCCACCAAGCAGTGGGCGAGCTCGACTAATACTATAAAAATGTATTTATAACTATTGATAAAAAATATATATACAACACAAATACGGTTTCCTCTCATAAACATGTCTTAGGATGTATATTTATTCTTTCACAGGGCTGAAATGTATAGGCCAGTTGTTAGGATAAATGTCTGTCCAGAGGCTACAAAGGTAAAATATTAAGTTATTCCAGTACATCCACAAGTCAGCAGTTGAACAAGAAGGAATTGCTCAATAAAGAGTGCAAAGGTCAAAATATTTGCCCTTTATTATTTAATAATTGTATTTCCAGGAAATCTTGATGTCCCCCAAGTAGCCTACTTTGTGACTTCATGAATTGTCTCGTAATAAATATTGTGGCACCAATTTAAATCATATTAGGCCTACTTCCCACATCCACCAGACATATCATTTTAAAGAATAATTTCTGTGCTTGTTTTATCCCTGAAGAGAAATGTGATGGTGATGTTATAATGCTATAATGGTTATGTTATATGGTATAGTAAATTAAAACTAAAAGTCGAACTAAATACAAACCTAAAGCGTTTTCATATTCTCTTTGAATGGAACCAAGCAGCGATTGATAGTTTCTGAACTACTTAATGAAACGACGGAAGGCATAGAGTGGCGAAGTCACGCCCCTTCCGGTAGGGCTCATGGGACCTATGAGATCGAAAAATATGAATGGGTGTCTGGAGAGAAAATAAATATTTTCTGGTCCCAGTCTTTATATGCCCTGGATTACACATATGTTGTTTGTGGGTTTAAATGATAATTTTTCATGCAAAGAAAACTAAAAATGTTCGTGAAGTTTGATAATTTTAGGTTTTATGTGAGGCCGCTTTGTGAACTACAGCTCTTCGCTGCTCTCGACGCATGATATACGTCGCCACACCCGCCCTTGGAACCGCTTGGAACTCGGCACAGAGATGGCGATCTCTCTGCCCCACTTCATCGCTTTTTCCAAGGGGAGGATAAAAGCATCGAAAGAGGTGAAAACCATTATAAGTCGGGGCACGTGCAGAGTTTCAGTTATGCCGATGGGAAGATTGTCGGTCTTCTCCACGCCAGTCGCAGGGAGTGTGACGTCACATACGAGCCGTGTAGTCTTTCTTGTTGTGTTTTCTCTACAGCCTTTATCTGAACAATTGCACAATAAACGGTCGAACTCTTTGCATGAAAAATTATCCTTTAAATCCACAAACAACATATGTGTAATCCAGGGCATATAAAGACCGGGACCAGAAAATAATTATTTTCTCTCCATTGACACCCATTCATATTTTTCGATCTCATAGGTCCCATGAGCCCTACCGGAAGGGGCGTGACTTCGCCACTCTATTGCGATAGACCTGTATGCAAAGATAAATGCATTGAAGGTGGTACCGTATTTTCCGCACTATAAGGCGCACTTAAAAGCCTTTAATTTTCTCAAAAAACGACAGTGCGACTTATGATCCGGAGCGCCATATGGCGAACACAGGAACACTTAGGCCCCGTCCACACGGAGCCGAAATAGGCGAAAACGATCCGATTTCGTTTTATGCGGGAGGAATATCTCCGTAAAGACGGACTCATTTCGAAACCGCATCGAGCTGTAGAAACGCTGTAGTAAATATTCAAGGCGCTGGTTCTCCACGGAAAAAGTGGAGCGCATCAAACCTGCGCGGCGTGTGCGCTGAATACAAACATTCAGTCACGAGGAGTTTCAACCTTTTAAATTGAGCAGAAATACTTTTTAATGTACATTTAGTAACTACATTTATCAAGGGGCTTTATTTAAAGCTATAAAAAGAATACAAATAAAATAATAAATAGGCCTATTTAAAATTCAACGCAACTCTGACGTCCCCCAGCTGGTGTGGACCGTACGTCCACCCCAGAAGCGCTTTGGTCGCTCATAAAGTTTCGCTGCGAATATTTCTGTTCTCTTTGGTCGCTCAAGTCGCTCATGACGTAGGCCTACAATTCAATTATGCAGACGCATTTAAAGGAGCCGTAGGCTATGCTTTTAGTACAGACAGCCATATCACAGAGTGAACTCCCATACACCTTGGCCATATTGCAGAGACCGTTTTGCTTGTTGGATAAAGTGCTTCGAAGTAGGACAGTGATTCCCCTCCAATATATATATATAAAAAAAACTCCTAAAATGTAATTACAACCGAGAACAAAAAAACGTTGCGTGCTGTAGTAGGCTAGTTAAAATATGTTTCACTGATCTGCATCTGCAAATCATGATCTGCACTCATTCGTCGCACTAAAAACAAATAGACATTGGCGCACATGGCTAATTTTATACGTGCACAGGACTGGTTGGCTCCGCAAGACAAATAATGGAACATATCTATTTATCAAGGCCTTTCTTTCTATCTATTTATCAACGCGTGTCTAGTTTTAATGTGATGTATTGTGTGTGTCCAGTCAGACTTGTTCTGTGTGGTCTTGTAGGCTACTGTCCTGTGTGTTAAAAATCGATACAATCCTATAAGGAGTCATGGAGCAAACCGACCTGGAGTTAGGCGGCACTCACACTAGGCCATCTGGCCATGGCCGTTTTCACACCTAACCGTGCTCAAATCTGCCAGTGTGAGTGTGGCCAGTCTGGCCAGGCCGGGCCAATTTGGCCACTTGGGAGAGGTGTGCTGCCACGGTACGGGCCGCTACGGTACAGATGCTAATGAGCCGACACGCGCACACGCATGGCTACGCAACCTGAGCTGGATGACGTATAGTCCATGCGACGACCATGGACATAATAAAGGCGACGAGCCTTCTTTCCCATTAAACGGTAAACATGGCGCGGTTCAACTGTTGGTGTGTTCTCTGTGTTGTTGTCCATTGTTAAAACTCTGACTGGCGGGAGACTTTATTATGGTCCATGCAGCGGAGCGGACGCTTGGTGATGACGTGTTACGACGTAATGACGTATGTACAAGAGCCTACCGTGGGCCACAGTGCGGCGGCTGCGGCCAGATGGCCTAGCGTGAGTGCAAGCCCTGAGATTGCGGATCCTCTTGTGCCCCGTTTACACGAAGGGAAACGCAGATATTTCCACGCGGTTTGGCCTCTCATTTACACGAAAACGCTGTTTTTGTCACAAAACGATCATTTCTAAAAACTCCGGCCAAAGTGGAGATTTCTGAAAACGCCGGTTATATGTTGTCGTGTCAACGGGGGAAAACAGGGTTTTAGGTTCTGAAACGTCACATTATGCGCCAGGAAATGCTTAACGTCATATGAGCGCCCTATGTTTACAGTTTGTTTGTTACGGGAAGACGCTCCTGTTATTCGTTGTTGATTCTGCGGATTCTGATTGGCTTGCATATGGCTTTAATTGCGCTCGACGGCGTATTTATGCGTTTTGATGTAAACGACAACTATTTTGAAAACGATGTTGTGTGCACAATGTTATTTTTGAAAACGGAGGGGGGGAATATTCGTTTCTAATACCCTGCTACGTATAAACGTGGCGGTGAATGGTGTGCAGCTCTCTTCACAAACTCTTCCAGCTGTTTCAGAAGCCTTGGCTTCCTCCCCGGCCCTGCGTAGAGATAACTCCTTTATCCACCAGCTGATAAGGGAAAGTATGACAATGGTTAACCGGAGGCTAGCGCATTTGAACGTTGTTTATGCACTTCTTAAATTTCTGAAATAACGTTTACGCACCTCTTAACAGACTGGACCTCAATTTTAAATGTATTATAGTTATTGTTATTATTGAATTATGGTTTTAACAGCGCATGCAGGAGTATTCAACGTTAGGCTGCGTTTCCACGGTATCTGTGACCATTATGACCAAACACATCGTCAGCGAAAAGACTATGCCCTGCCCTCCTCCACAGCATTGTGAACACCAGAAACAGATTGAACCCTTCTAATAGCCTACCGAACTGCATGAAACAAGTTAAAATGGGTTTGTTTTACATTCTGACAAACTGGGCCTGTTATGCTATTTGCTATAGTTTCCTTCTGATTGCAGTTGCGTTCCTTGTTTATTGTTTGTATATCAAACACGTTCACATGAAATATGATCATATCCCTGGCCCCCCAAGAGACAGGTAAGAACTCTCCAATTATTTTCTCGCTTAGTCGATTGGTAAGCAAGATTAACCAATTACTTTGATCATTGCAGCTTTTTATTTGGGCATTCAACAACAGTGTTGGAGGAAACACGAAGTGATAGAAATCTTCACGACAAATTCCTACAGTGGTAAGTAGGTTTATGTTAGAACTGTTGATTGTGCAGGCATTAGCTCAACCATTACTAAAATGACGGTAATAAAAAAAGAAAAATACGGTTTGCACTGATAAACATATTTTAGGATGTCTATTTATTCTTTCACAGGGCTGAAATGTATGGGCCAGTTGTTAGGATTAATACTCTTCACGTCGTTGCAATACTTGTGACATGTCCAGAGGCTACCAAGGTAAACTATTACGTTATTCCAGTGCATCCACAAGCCTGCAGTTGAACAGGAAGGAATTGCTCAATTATGAGGGCAAAGTTCAAAATCTTTGGACTTCATTATTTAATAATTGTATTTCTGGGTGATTTCAGGAGATCTTGATGTCCTCCAAGTACCCTAAAGCTAAAATTGTATTCAAACAACTCCATGGACTTTTTGGAGAAAGGTAATCTCATGGTTTATTGATTATTTAAACGCATGCCATTAATATAAACACACATGTATGCTGTAATGTAATGCAATTATAATTATCACTCAATATCACATTTGTGTTGTATAGGAATAAAGATGCAATGTCAAAGAACTCTAGTCTGAGCTTACTCCATTAGCTCAAGCGCTTAAACTGAGTGTAAAATAATAGTAGCCTACAAATCGGAATAACTGTCTCTTGCAAGGCTGTCTCTTGCACAAAGGCTCTCCCGCTCGCTCCAACCAGAATTTTGAAGAGGTATAATGGGCGCCGCGCCAAGGTAGACAAAGTCAGAGTAAACAGTTTTTTTTTTTTCCATGCTTATTCTCATCAAGTTATAATTGAGAATGTAATGTGGGAGAAAGTATTGGTTCATTCAACCCTTTTTTTATTTGTAATTTCAAATTCTCCAAATCGTACACACTTTTCACTATTCCCCCAATATAGGTTTCTTGGAAATGGCTTGGTTACAGCTACCGATCATGAGCAGTGGTATAAACAACGACGGATTATGGACCCTGCCTTCAGCAGTCTGTAAGTTGGCACCAGTGTAATTCATGAGCAAGGAAGATGACCTTTGCCATTTCAAAATCGATTCAAATATTAAAAAAAAAATCCTATTTTGTACGGGAACATTGCAGGGACAGGCCTCGATACAATGCTTTCTGTGCTGACCCCAAGACTTCTCGTTTAATATCCAGGTACCTCAGGGGTCTGATGGGGACCTTCAACGAGAGGGCAGAAAACCTCATGGATGAACTCACAAAGTTAGCAGACAGCAAAAAAGAAGCAAAGATGCTCCAGTTGGTCAACCGTGTGACCTTAGATGTCATCACCAAGGTAATCCATCCAAACATCTGTCCTCCATGTGATAGTTAGTGAATGAATGTGAATGAAGAGTTTACAGGTTACTTCATTGTCCTTGTTTCCTGCCTGGTTGCCCAAAAATTTTCATTGCTCACAGATCCCATTCTCAGAAAACGGTTTTCCTTCAAAAGCATTATACATTCTACTGATGTTTTATTACTATTTTTCAGTTGGCCTTTGGAATGGATTTGGATCTCCACAAAAACCATGAATCACCTTTCCCTAGAGCCATTGAGACGTGTCTGAAAGGCATGGTTCCTTACGTCCGAGACATGCTTTTTCAGGTACATGCTCATTTTTTCAGATATGAAATCGATATGCATGTTTGTTCACGCTGGATACTACGTATTACTACTCTTTGGACACTTGTATTGCTTTTATGAGCAACAGTGAATTTAAATACTATGTTATTAAGGAGAAGTAAGGAGTCAGGTATCCTGCCCAAGGGGTCCATTGGTTAGCTGAAGACATTGGGAATCGAACCCAGAAACTTTTTGATGGAAGTTGAAGACCTCAGCTCTCTATACAATTCTACCCCATATGATTGAACATTTAACTCTTTCAGCTAAACCCAAAAAACCGGCCGTTCATCAAAGAGGTGAGGGAGGCGTGCCAGCTTCTGCGGACCACAGGGGAAGCCTGGATCTCCAAACGGAGAACCGCCATCCAAAATGGTGAAGATGTACCCAAAGACATCCTCACTCAGATCATCAAATCAGCTGGACAAGGTTGGGTTCCAAATCCTATGATAAAATGCAGTTCATAAAGAGCAATGCCTTGAAATTGATTGTTTGCCAGTGAGGACACCAATTAAGAGGGAAGGATAGAAGAATTAATACTTTATTTATCGCAGTAGAGGAAATGACTAAAGAAGATGAGGATCTTATGTTGGACAACTTTGTGACGTTCTTCATTGCGGGTAAGTATCAATATAAACGTGAATTTATAACTTTATAATTTTCATAGACATAATTATCTTGATGAGGAATCATTTCTCAATATGTATTGAGAAATAACTGCTTTCAGGACAGGAAACTACAGCCAATCAGCTTGCATTCTGCATCATGGAGCTAGCAAGAAACCCTGACGTCATGGGAAAGTAAGACACCACGAGAAGAAATTAGCAACTTCAATTCAAGTTAATGTGGAGATTGACATAGACATTCCTGTAACCTTATGTGTGACCTTACGATATGTTCACCAGAGCGCAGAAAGAGGTGGATGCTGTTCTTGGAATGAAGCAGGAGATTAGCTATGATGATTTGGGAGAGCTGACCTACCTCTCACAGGTACATCCTTCATAAGGATCAAGATGAAGGGCCAAACATTTCTTGACGTGCATGTCTTTACATCTACATTGCTAAGAGTATTACAGTGTACATAGCTTATATTTTGTGAATTGTTTTGTAGTTTTCTTTTGCATTTTTGTATCATTGCATCATCATTCCTTATAACTTTACTGAACTTTTCTCGGACAAGCTTATTTCCCGTCTGGGATTGAAGAGTCATCCTTCCTTATCTTATATTCTTCTGACAGGTGCTGAAGGAGACCCTTAGGATGTATGCCACGGCTCCGGGAACTTCTCGTGATTTGCCGGCGGACATGACAATCAGTGGTGTTCACGTACCTGCAGGAGTTATGTGCATGGTCAGTTGCTACAGTTTCTCTAGCAGTCTTCTTGAGACTGAATGAGTTTCATAGAAAAGTAAATATTCGCAACTGATGAATGGTGTCAATGATATCAGTTGAAGTGTATTGTTGTGTGCATTACAGTTTGACTCCTACGTCTGTGGGAGGATGGACAAATTCTTCAAGGACCCACTGACGTTTGATCCGGACCGGTTTCATACTGACGCTCCCAAGTAAGCAGTCTACATTAAAAGGAGCGTAGTGGATATTTAATGGTAAAATCCTGGGAACAAGAACAATCTACGCGCTCATGTTTATGTTCACTAAGAAGGAAAGAGAGTGTTGCGTATTCACTGCAGCCATCTTCCTGTAGGCCTTACTACTGTTACTACCCCTTCGCTCTCGGACCACGCTCCTGTCTGGGACAGAAGTTTGCACAGGTGGGTGACACAGGTAGATACACCAAACATGCTAACTCCGATAAGAATCCAGAATCACAAACTGAGCATGTGTATGATGTGATTCCAGATGGAGGCTAAGGTGGTGATGGCCAAATTGCTTCAGAGGTTTGAGTTCAGCCTGGTGCCAGGACAGTCCTTTGACATCCTGGACACTGGAACCTTGAGGCCTAAGAGCGGGGTCGTTTGCAACATTGCACACAGAAATCCCAACATATGAAACTTTATTTTGCAATGAGCAATTCTTCAGGTGACCTCTCTCTTGGGGCAGGTGGAAATCGGTGACTATAAATATACTGGGTTTGATTCCCAACGATCTACCGGTTGCATTCTTGAGAAAGATCGCTCAATCAAATTCATCATTGTTTACTGATTTTCCGCCAGCACGCAGCATAGACCCATAGAAGCTATACATATGGTCTGCTACTAACTACATGATTCTCCATCACGGATCTTCATCAACTATTATGTTTGTTAATGTATTTACATGATGGGACTGGCAGGTATGCCTATCATGAACTTAGTTTTGGTCACGTTTTTCTGCGATATGTCGATGTCTTGCAGGATTCTCTTGCTCGCCAGCTCTATCCGTCTGTAACGTGTATAAGAAATACTTTGAATATTTTATTGAATTTCCTGCTGAAATATGTATATCAGTGGCGGCTGGTGGTTTTTAAAGTGAGGGAGGAAGGACTGCACGCTTGTTTGCCATTGGCCTGCTTGCACAGTTGGTGTATATGGCGGCATAAGAATGTGAGACTCAAGTTGTTTCCGGGTGTTTTGGTGAACCACAAAATAGTAGGGAGGGATAGTTATGTGAATAAAATTGATACAAAGCCACCAGTGGCATCACTGTAATTTGAAAGGCAGCATGTCTTTGAAATGGATTACAAGGGCAGAAGGAAAGGATGCAAAGCGCAGTATTCAAATCAGGCCTAATCTGGATTTGTAAAAGTAAATAAAAAAACCTGGGCCTATTTTTGCCCTCAATGACTGAAGTTATTGGTTGTAATTTAGCTATGTTTATTTTCAGTTACAATTGTTGTAAGAAAAGACTCGAGACCAAAAGTGATGCCATTTCAAATGCATCATGCTCTGAATCATTCACCCTTTCCACAATATCAAACAGAACTGTCAGAGTAACAAACTAGTAAAAGAACGAGAACATTATTTCAAACAACCTGATCGATAGGCATGGTGCCCAGCAAGGAATGTCGCATAGCAGCACCAACGTGAACTTGCCCTATCAAGATTTTTCACATCAGTCAAACCCTGAACAGCCCACGTTGGAGATTTGCCATTATTCATTAGCAAACAGGGACAGCAATACAGTCGATTGCTAGTAATGCTACCAGTAAGCCATGAGTACCTAGCAAACCATGTAGCACCCACAACACTGACGATGCCATTACATTTGGTGATGTCGATTTTGCGAAGTGGACGTGGTCTGCCTTTTTCTTTGGTCGCTAACTTTGCACTGTAACTCAATGAATGGAATGCTTTGTAATTAAACATGAACAATGTCCTCTGTTTCCACTGTTTCCATTGTACAATTTATTCGCAAATGTTAGAATCTCGTTATCCTCCAGAAGATTTCTCCGGCTTTGTGTCTCGACTGTTAAGGTTGTGTTAATATTGGAATTCACAGCCCATCTGCTTCAGAAGAACTATACCCTTCAGTATGGAGATTCTCCAACACAGTGGAGCACCACCACTTCCTGCGATGTGTTATGTCATGCTGTGGAAGATAACAGTATATCAGTCAGAATTAACTTCCAAAGACAGCAATGAGAGTAGACTGTTTGTATTCGACTACATCATAATTTTGCATTAACTTTAGCCATTTATTTTTCGTATATTTTCCTTTATATATATTTGTAAGTATCTAGTATACTATTTGAAATAAGTTGCATGTAATTATAACTATTATTTAAAGTGTCTGCTATCGTGGATAAATACGTTAGCTTAAGGCAGTGGCGTCCCTATGCTGTTTTATTTGGGGATAAAGCCTCTGATATTTAATTGGCCCCGAATATGATCTTTGGGAAAAAAATAAAATAAAAGTATTCATAAACATTTATAAGTAGCCTAGTCTAGATAGACATAGTCCTTCTGGCAAGAGAATAAACAACAACCTGTTCACCACCTCAAGTGAATTAACCTATCCTATCCCCAGTCAGATGTGCGTGTGAGTTCTGCCTCACTTGTATTCATTTGCAATAACTTGAATGGAACTTTAGACATTTGGGGATAACATAGCAGTCAGGTGTTTGTCTGTATGGTGAGTGTGTGTTAACGTATGTGGTGGTAGGCGCTGACTCCAGTTTAACCAGTGAATGAGTCTCTGGTCTCTTTGATGAAAGCTTCCTTCTCACTCTCTCACACACAAACACACACACACACTCACTCGCGCACACAGTAAGGTGAATTGAATGAAGACTTTTTTCGTTTTGAAGTTTGAATCTAAATCAGTCAAATCAGACTCATCCCTTTAATTAAAATGAGGGAGGTCATTTAAGATCAAACACAGAGCTGAATTAGCCTCTCACTGTTACCAAGAAGACCACATGGTGCCGAACCTGCATTTAGTTTTACTAATTAGCTCACCTGCCGCAGCTCACCTGCCAGGTGGTTTTCTTCATTAGTTAATTGGTTGCATCTGGTGCGTTTCACTTAAAAGGGGACCGGACAGTACATTTGTTTGTGTACTGTTTTGATGAAGTCTGTTGTGACTTATTTAACATCTCTTCAAGTTTCCCAGGTTAAAGACTTTTTGAAGTAAAGAAGAGCATCTCATCTGAACCTTATGTGAGTAGAATTGTGTGGCAAAGCACAACTGACGTGACTTGTATGTTGAATATAAATCACTGATAATGTGTGAAGGAATTCGGGGATTGTGGTGGTTTAACTCAATTGAAATTTGGACCATGAGTAAACTGTTCCTTTCTTCAAAGGTCTATCATGGATATTTAACTGCAGTTCTGTGAGTATCCCAACTTAACCATGAAGCATAACTGCAAACTGTAAGTCATTAATTTCTCATTACTCTGGGCACATTGATGTATTTTGGCTTCCTAGTGAATTAACCTGTTACCTGAAGGTTGATCTGAGTAGTAAGGATGTTTTATATAGGTTCATGGGTTACTTAGGTGTTTGGTTTATATTGGTATTAATGATTTGTTAAAATGGTTACAGGCTCCAAGTTATTGTTGTAAGCTGGAGTAATTGGTTGGGTTCTGATATCTTCAGTCTTCTTTCATTCTACTCTCCTGAGCTCTGCATCTTCATCACATGAGTTTTGCTTTACTGATCAGGGCGTGGTCTGAGTGAGCAGAGGTGCATACTGGGATACAGAGCTGTCTCGAGTCTACAGGTCTGTAGACACGCCCCCTCAGGGGAAACAGTGTTTGAGAAACTGTCGTGACGTCAGTTACATGGACTGGAATTTTCTTAAAGATGGAGACAGGGATTCAGAAGGAGAAACACCAGGGGGAGATGAGGGGGCTCCTCATCTCAACGACTGAAACACAACTTCAGTCTGACACAGTGAACCATGGAACACATTCAACAGTCCCCTCCAGGCATCGTGACACCTCAGGAACAGTTTCCTTTCCAAGAAGGTCTTATTTGGGGCCATCCCCATATGGATCCTGCTCCTCAAGAGCCACCCCCCTCCACTGGGTGGTCTTCTGAACAGATGACCTCCTTCCTGTCCTCAGGCTGACTAAAGCTGCACCATTTGCATCTGTGAAGGCCCCTCATTCAGGAAACCACTGGACTACAAAGACATGACTTCAGAGACGTTGAATCAACCTGGGACACAGTTTGGAGACGCCAAGCATAATCCATCACCAATGTGGGACGCCACTGAAGAATGTTGTACATAATTTACGTCTCTGGAGACATTGGTTGTTCTGTTATGGGTGCCCTGACAGGAGAGCTGGGGGGGGGGGGGGAAATGTTATTTGCTTTGAGGTTTTTACCCTGCGTGCGTGCGTGCGTGCGTGTGTGCGTGCGTGTGTGTGTGTGTGTGAAGATTTTTGATCATCGCTAGGGTTTTACTGTGTGTGTGTTTCCCACTCACAACTGGCATGCGGTTCTACGTGCGTGTCCTGGGTTCTATGTGTGTGTGTCCGGCTTGCTTTGACAGTGATAATGTTCATACGGGGGTCTGTGTGATTGGCTTGGGATATTGGAATGGACAACTAAATCATACCTGATGGACGGCCACACGTTTACTTAAGGGCCTCCAGTAGACATGAAGAGCCCTGAGCGACGCTCCGGAGCGAGATCCAACACACTGGGCAGGAAGGAGAGTATCCAACTCAAGTGTAAAAGGATGCAAGCGGCGTGTTCAGATCAGTGACTTCAAACTAGGACTACACCATCAGGATCAATGGAGGATGGACACCAAAAGGAATTTCACAAGGAGAGTCTGACGTTGGAAAGGGACCTAAATGGATATTCAAGATGACCGTTAGACCTGTAATGAGACGGCTCTTCCTACCTGGCTGGATTGATGGAGAGCCCTGTGGATCTTGTCTTGCTCTCGGTTGCACGTCTTCTCAGGCTGAACTGTATTTGTTTCGGACAGGACTAGCTGAACGATTGGTTCCCTTAAATCAGAACCAATCCGCGAACTCCAGCTAGTGCGCTCTTCAAGCTGAAGTTGTGCTCTTCAGCTGAGGAGGTGAGGAAACCTTCACTGGGGCTTCAAGGTGTAAAGAGGAGAATGTTTCAAAGTGTTCCATGGTACTCTGATGAAGACCGTTGTTGTGTTCCACTGGCTGAGAGGAAGAACCCTCACATCTTCCTCTTAGCCTTTCTCCTCTGAGAATCCGGGCGACATCTTGAAGGATATTCCAGCTCATGTAACTGTTGTCACGACAGATTCTCAAACACTTGGTTTCTCCTGAGGGGCGTGTCTATGGAACTGAAGACTTCAGACAGCACTGTATCCCAGCATGCATCTCTGCTCACTCAGACCACACCCCCATGAGTAGGATGCAACACTCTAGTGATAGAGATGTAGAGTTTTATAAGTAACGAGGGAGCAGACTAAGGTGATTAGAACCCAATGCAATGTCAAGTCTGTAAATCTTTAAACCATGAAGATGGTTGGATAGTTCAGGAATTGGGCTTTTTATTATGGGCAGTCCTTTCACTCAGATGCCCACTTCTCACTGGAGCTGTATATGTATTGGCTGGCTGGCATGATTTGCTGTTGGTGATGAGGCGGTCAGGGTGACGTTGCAGGGCTATGGTCGGCTCTCTGTGAGCTCAACGTTTAGATTTGCTCTGTATTATTTGTACCCAGAATAATCTAGATAATTGTAAAATGTAGACACGGTTTTGTATTGAATGTTTTTAGGTGTAAAGTTGTTGTGGGACGTACATGGTAGTTTGGTTCTTCGTACGGTTTTGAGTGATATAACTTGTACACACTGGGTGCATAATAATGTAAATGTACACTGAATAGTAGTATTGACCAACAGCAACAAACAGATCTCCTCAAGGTAAGTCTGTTGGCTGTGTTTTAATGAAGACCATCGCTGGACTTCAGGATCTTCCTCCGTTCAGCTCAAGGTGAGGCGCTGGTTATGTTTTTCTTTGGTTGGTTCCGGCCGGAATGTTCGGATTCCAGTCGGACGGTTTGTGCTTCCCGCCGTGGAAGGTTCTGAGTGCGGTCACTTGATTTAGTCCCAATGGTTAGCATAGAACGTTGTAGTCTTGACAACCCTAAGAAACAAATTAAACCAAAAGTAAAAAGTATTAAAGTATATCTATCTAAACCACCTGGCAGTTAGTTGGACGGGAGTCCCCTGAGGGATCTGGCGGACTGTTTTGGATTGTATTTGCGTAACCTCGAGCCGTTGCCAACAAACTATTTTTCAGTCGGTTTCCATTGGGAATTGTTGCCCCTATCTTAAACAACTCAAGTTTGATATTAAATACTTACTCACACGTACGTCGTACAATATGTTAATTTCCGACGCAAAACAGCGTTCTACTTGCGGGCCTATTTTTCACATTAGTGAAGGCTGAAAATCATTTCAAGGTGGAAGATAATTTGACATTTCTTCAACGGAACCCAGCACCTGAATATGGCTGAGTATATTTGATTTAAATATCGATACTGCTTAGTGTTCTTTGTTACTTCAGCTTTTGTACTTTCTAAATATCTGCTGTCATTAATTGCCACAGAAGTTAAACCCTATCCAATGGAATGATGTTAAACAACGACTTTGGTGCAGAGTTAACAACTGGATAATATAAAAGCTAAAATAATGGCTGTCATTCCCACATGTTACAGTAGAAGATACTTTAGAACTGTACAAGGTTAAAAAGGCATGTAGTTTGTCCCAAGGTGTCTGCCTCCTCACCCAGAGCCAGACCTCCACCTCCTCACCCAGAGCCAGACCTCCACCTCCTCACCCAGAGCCAGACCTCCACCTCCTCACCCAGAGCCAGACCTCCACCTCCTCACCCAGAGCCAGACCTCCACCTCCTCACCCAGAGCCAGACCTCCACCTCCTCACCCAGAGCCAGACCTCCACCTCCTCACCCAGAGCCAGACCTCCACCTCCTGTCAGAAGTTCTCCAGAACAGGTCAGTTCTCTGTGTGAGTAGTCTTCTCCGGTCAGTTTCAATGCATTGCCTTAACCACTTCTTTAAACTTGTGGACTGCTCTGTCTTCATTCCCGAAAACGGGATGCTCATGTCTAGTCTCAAGTCTTTTTTGGCCTTGAGTTATAAAATAATAGTTCAATTGTGTAACTTAGTTCCGGATGAGTCAAATAAGTTTATTGTTGGGCAAATACTGATGTAAACTTTCTGCTGTAGCGGAAAGGCCTGGCTGAGAGGCTGGGGACCGGAGGCTTGTGGTGCCAGGATGGACCGGAGACTGAGGCTGGAGACCAGGGGCCTGCAGCACCGGACCAGAGGGTAACCATCACCAAGCTCATCTGAAACACTAAAATCCACGGTAGTTTAGGTCTGGTTTTGATCATCTTATGATTTTAAATCTGTGCCCAGCTATGATTTTAAGTTAATTCATACGGGGGTTATGCAAGAGTCATATGAGCCATTAATGTTACTAGTTCTGCTACGACCGTAGTGGATGAATTGCTGAACGCGACAATCTGCAGACGTTGTGTAATTGAAGTGTTTAATTTTGTCTTCCATTTTACAAGTGAACCTCAGATGCAGGAGGTGGGGTGTGTTGCGTCCCCTGGTGATTTACTGCTGAGACCAACTGTGTTTGTAACCAGACCAGGAATCCATGGCTGAAGGAGCTGATGGAGGAGCCGTGCTGAAGGAGCTGATGGAGGAGCCGTTCTGAAGGAGCTGATGGAGGAGTCGTGCTGAAGGCCCTGCCTTGTGGAGGAGCTGGTGGAGGCCCTGCCTGGTGAAGGACGTCTGTCGGGGGGTAGATGGAGCTTGACTCTGAAGTGATCATCACACTCACTGCCACTTCTAGTAGACTACTGCTACCACAAACTACGGGCGTTTGTACCATATATACCAGACGACTATATCTGTTTTACCACTTGTTGAAGCAAGACTTCCGCTGTTTGTTCCAGACCAGGACTCTGTCTGAGGAGAGCTGCTGGAGGAGCTGAGACGCTGGAGGACGACTAGGAATCGACCAACAAGGATTCCTCGTAAGTTTGTATTTACTTACATGGTTGACTTAAAGGGCAAAATACAGCTGTTACTTTGACATGCGTTAACCAACTACCGCTGTGTTTTCTTACTAGAACGTGTTTCTGGAGCGGAGGCGAGCTGGTAGGGGAGCCGTGAATCTGGAGGATGACCATCACTCTACCAACAAGGATAGTACGTTTGTATTAACCAAACAAACTGGAAATAAAGGGCTTAAAAATAAAACAAAATACATGTTTGTAACCAGACTTTAGGGCCAGACTCGCGCTGTTTGTTCCAGACCAGGACTCTGGCTGAGGAGAGCTGATGGAGGAGCCAAGACTCGAGCCAAGAGGACGACATCACTCTACCAACAAGGATCCTCGTAAGTTTGCCTAAAATAAGCGGAGTGGACTTGTTGTAACGCAGGATTAGTTTGTCCAGTACAAGTTACGGCATACTATTGTGGTTGTTCACCAGAAAAACTACAGCTGCTACTTTGTTACGCGCCATTAGAGCCCAACTACTCCTGTGTTTTTGACCTTACATTAGAGACAAACTACTACTGTGTTTGTCTCCTGATATTAGAGACAAACTACTCCTGTGTTAGTTACCTTACATTAGAGCCCAACTACTACTGTGTTTGTTATCTTTACATTAGAGTCAAACTACTACTGTGTTTGTTACCTTACATTAGAGACACATTACGTTTGGAACAAGACCAGGAATCTGGAGGACTGATGGAGAAGCCGTACATCTGGAAGGCAAATCCTGAGGACCACCAGGACTCTATCATCAAGGATTCCTCATGAGTTTGCATTATCTGGACAAAGTGGACTAGGTAGGGGGTTCAACTCTCAAACCAATGGTGCCGGGTTCAAGTCCTCAGAATACAGTGATGCGTCCTTGAGCAAGGCGCCCTAAAGCCTTCCTGCTCCTTAATGACTTATCTTTGGTTCAGATAATGTTGCATCTTTTGAATATTGAACCTAATCAATGTCTTTGTTTGGTCCGGGCAGACGCACCTGAGCTGAACCTCACCTGATCCTGTTTGGTCGGGGGGTAGACACACCTGAGCTAAACCCGCCCTGATCCTGACATCCTGCTGGTCCCGTCTCCTCAGTTCATCTGAGCCTCGTCCTCCAGAAGACCTGCTGAGCTCAGCAGTCTGAGGCTGATGGATCAATGACCTCCAGTGGGAGTGATCTTCTTGACCCCACATGTAACCGTGTGCTTCCACACGCCTTTCCCTCACGTCTGTCACTAACTTCACTACTTCACTACTCTCTACTGCTTCCTCTTTCCTTCCTTCTCTGTGGTTCGAACCTTTACACGGAAGGCGCGTCTTCCTGCCCTCAGAGGGTTTAGCGTTAGGGTTGAGAGTCAGGGTTTAGAGTCAGGGACAGAGCTGGTCAGGGAGGACTGCTTTTACACAAACCTCTTCACTTGCTTTACGGAATGGTGGTGACATTTTGAGAAGATTCATTTGAGGAAATGTTTTCCTCTGCTTTCCTTTACAAAATTGTATTAAACTTCTGTCAAGTGTTTTTGTTCATGTATTAAAATCCCACATTGACTTCTACATGTTTGGTGCGGTTCATTTTATTGTCCTTTACCTTGGTTAATGTCAAGCTAAACTCCTGCATTACATTTAATATACATGATTGTTATTCAGCGATGTTCACATAATCCATTTTGTAAAAATATGAAACCTCCATATTACTACTAAATTCAAGCCTATTCATGTATTTAACAATGTACATACTCCCCGCAGGCCATTCTCTGCTACACGTTCAATCCACCAACCCGTATCACATCAACGTACTATAGCTACGTTTGTTCAAATGGAAAATTTAGTTTGGTGTGAGACTGTTTTCCAGCAGAGGGAACTGTCATACACCTTAATTATACAGGAATGCCTATTTACTTTTTAAAATGTTCATGGGCTGGTCTAGTTTGTCTGCAAATAACTCTGCCTCCAGCAACAGGATTGGTCGAAACATATGAAGTGAAAGAATTAAAAGCCCAGTTCACCAGACCGAGGTCAGCTGCGGTCAGTTTTTGGATCATGAATGTATTGAGTGAACGACGTCTGAGCTAAATATGATGTTATATGAATATTTTGGTAGTTTAGACGCTGTTTAGCGTATTACTGCGCTACACAGGTAAGTTGTTGAACTAGATTTTAACATGCAGTCCTGTGTTGTGCAGGATAGCCGGAGCAGGTTGTGTCAACGTCTACAAAGATTGCCACGACTGTGAAAACCAACGGGTGACGTCACGGAAATGGGTAAGTCATTTAAAAGAAGAAAAAAATATATAAGCCTAGCCCCACCTGTTTTTTACATGTAGAAACGCCGCTGGAGCGATAATGTTGTTGTGGTACTTTAGTTCATAACGCATTTTTTTTAATGGTTTGAAACACAAATATATTGCTGGAATTTGGGCAGTAGGCTTAATGGTAATGCTTTTTGTGGATGCCGATTAATAAGCATATTAAATTAACCCGTTCATTTCACTCCTGTGGCCTTAATATTCTGGCTGGAATAGCTGTTGTAAAATATGTGGCATAAAGGCCTACTTGTATGTTTCATTTTTGTTAATGAACTGGCGTTGCACTTGTAATATTGTCGCTTATTGAATCCGTTGAAGTTGCGAAAGCATCTGGTGAAAATAACAATAACTGAACACTTGTTTTTGTGTCATGTGTTTGATGTGCAATCTGGTTGCGGAGTGACATATAATAAGGAAAGATCTGATGGTGATGCTGCATTACTCTAGCTCTGCGGTAATGCAAAGTGGTGTGCGCGTGTGTGCGCTGTTGGGGGTTGGCCGTTGGTGGAGTTCGTTACTGAAGGCCCTGACTTAAACCCCACGGTACGCTTGGTTATTTCCACCTGTAGACGTAAAATCAAGTGAAGGTGCTAAACCACATAGTGTGTGTGTGTGTGTGTGTGTGTGTGTGTGTGTGCGTGTGCGTGTGTATCTACCTACCACTCATTAGAGGTAATAATTGTTGCAATATGTGTGTTTTATTGTGTCAAGATGTTTACGTTTCAAGTTCTGTCCGCCATGTTTAACAAGGGGACAACGTGGCCTGTTACATTTGATAAATAATAATAATAATACATTTAATTTAGAGGCGCCTTTCAAGACACCCAAGGTCACCTTACAGAGCATATAGTCATCATAAATCGTTTAAAAAAAACAAGACATTGTGGAAAAAATAAATGAATAAATAAATAAACATAATAAATAAGAAATAAATAAAACAAAAACAAGAAAAAACAAAACAAACAAACAATTGTGGTCAGCACTAGAGGGTGCCGTTACAGTGCCGTTACAAGCCGTTCACATCAAACTGTTTAGTGCCCTGCCTCTCGGTGATTATTCCTTACTTATTACACGGGTCTTCTTAATGCCGTGGAACGCTCCGTTCACTTGCATGGGTAGTAGTCCGGTAACTTGTCAACCCCAGCGTCTTCGGTTGTTAAGCGACGTCAACGTCTTTTGCGGACTATTTCACTGCTGATCAACACTACGAATGCTGAATAAATTGTAAAAAGACACACCATGTGAAGTTATTTTTTCCCAAATAAGATTTGAATAGCTTTGAAAGTTTATTTACAACACTATTTACATGGTTTCGGAGAAGTACACTTTGACATTACAGTTCAGCGAGAAAGGCGACGGAGAATAAGGGTGCGTTCCAGTCTGCGTAAACGGGAACCCCCACCACACGAGAACGCCCATTTGTGTCTGCAGTCAGTGGGATGATATTGCCCCCTGCCGATGCCAGCAGAAGACCTCAACCACAAAGTTAGCGCCAAAAAAAAGTGATTAATGTTTCAAAGAAGTTAACACAAACATAAATGATTATGCCATCGTTACCGTCTGTTGATGCTGGTAACAAAATATAAGTGTATGGGGCAGTAAACTGTACTAAAATTGAAAACACATTGTTTTGTCTACAATAAAAGTGAGGTAGCCTATAATTTGTGCACTGTTAAATATAAATCAACGGATGGCGTGGTGCGCATGAGGAAAATACTTAGTCTACTCCTCCCATTGTGAAACAGAAACAGAAAGCACTCCTCGAACAGTCTACAGAACTGCATGCAACAAGTTAAAATGGGTTTATTTTACATTCTGGCAAACTGGGCCTGTTATGCAATGTTCTGTATTTTCCTTCTGATTGCAGGCACTTTCCTTGTTTATTGTTTGTATATCAAACACATTCACATGAAATATGATCATATCCCTGGCCCACCGAGAGACAGGTAAGAACTCTCCAATGCTTTCTCGCTTAGTCGTGTGGTTAGCAAGATTGACAAATTACTTTGATCATTGCAGCTTTTTATTTGGGCATTCACGAACAATAATAGGAGAAACACAGAGTGGAAGAAATGTCCACGACAAATTCCTACAGTGGTAAGTATAGGTTTCGTTTAAAACTGTTGGGCGTGCAACCTAGTGGGCGAGCTCGACTATCACTATAACGGTGCGGTAAATAACAACACAAATACGTTTTCCCCTCATACGTCTTAGATGTCTATTTATTCTTTCACAGGGCTGAAATGTATGGGCCAGTTGTTAGGATTAATACTCTTCACGTCGTTGTTATACTTGTGACCTGTCCTGAGGCTACAAAGGTAAACTATTAAGTTATTTCAGTGCATCCACAAGCCAGCAGTTGATCAAGAAAATAGTGCAAAGGTCCAAATATTTGCGCTTCATTATTTAATAATTGTATTTCCAGGAGATCTTGATGTCCCCCAAGTACCTAAAACACAAACTTGCTTACAAACGACTCTTTGGACTCTTTGGAACGAGGTAATCTCATGGTTTGATTATTTAAACATGCCATTCGTGTAATGTAGGCCTAATGCAATTATAGTTATTCCTCAACATCACATTTGTTGGGATGGAATCTTGAATATAAAATATTAACAATTTTAATGGAGTGTAAGTGTAGGTCTATATGAGATTGCAATGTCAATCAGAAAGTAAAGCCCTTTTTGGTTCCACGTTGATGCAACGCAATGACCAGTGACTACGCAATCGCTTCGACGCAGTCGTGAACCTCTTTTGGTTCTATAGTGATAAATATCCTGGTTTACTGTCTCAAAGTTTTAACAATTAATTTTAAAAGTACAAAAAAGGGATTATTTTTGTGCGAGAGAAAGAATCGGTTTATTTGATAATTTTTTCACATTCCCAATTCGTGTTATTTCCAACTCTCAAATTCTTACTCACTATTCTCTCTGCCTACAACATAGGTTTCTGGGAAATGGCTTGGTTACAGCTACCGATCATGAGCAGTGGCATAAACAACGACGGATTATGGATCCTGCCTTCAGCAGTCTGTAAGTTGAACCCAGTTTAAGGTTACCAGAGTTTTGAAAGGAAAAAGAGGGACATTGTAGTTTGTTGGACCATTTATCAACAGAATATAAAAGAAACAAATTCATGTTTTTCTTATTATCATATTACATCTAATATGTAGGCCTAGTAAAGGTGGGGCCCAATGGTTTTGAGATTACCTTTTCCATTTAAAAATCTATTAAAATATGTTAAAACGGGGACATTTCCAGGGACAGGCCCCATCCGTTGCTTTCTGCGCTGACGCCAAGACTTCTCGTTTAATATCCAGGTACCTCAGGGGCCTGATGGGGACCTTCAACGAGAGGGCAGAAAACCTCATGGATGAACTCACAAAGTTAGCAGACAGCAAAAGAGAAGCAAAGATGCTCCAGTTGGTCAACCGTGTGACCTTAGATGTCATCACCAAGGTACTAAATCCAAACGTCTGTCCACCATGTGATAGTTAATGAATAAACGTAAATGAAGAATTCACAGGTTACTTTATTTTCCTTGTTTACTCCATGGGGAGTAACATGTTCAACTGCTCACAGATCCCATTCTCAGGAAATCGTTTTCCTTAAAAAGACTGAAATATCTAAACATTCTACTGATGTTTTATTACTAACATTCAGGTGGCCTTTGGAATGGATTTGGACCTCCTGAACAATGAATCGCCTTTCCCTAGAGCCATTGACATGTGTCTGAAAGGCATGGTTCATTCCACCCAAGACATGTTTTTTGAGGTATCTTCACGCTAGTCCGGGATACTACGCATTTCTATTCTTTCGTCACTTGTATTGCTTTTATGAGCAACCGTGAATTTAAAGAGTATGTTATTAAGGAGAGCTAAGCAGTAAGGTATCCTGCCCCAAGTGGTCCTTCGGGTTAGCTGCAGACATTGGGAATCGAACCCTGAAACTAATGATCGAACACCCCATCTCATACACCTGATTTTATGTTTGAACATTTAACTCTTCTAGCTAATGCCAAAGAACCAGCCGTTCATCAAGGAGGTGAGGGAGGCGTGCCAGCTTCTGCGGACCACAGGAGAAGCCTGGATCTCCAAACGGAGAACTGCAATCCAAAATGGCGAAAATGTACCCAAAGACATCCTCACTCAGATCATCAAATCAGCTGGAAAAGGTTGTGTTTCAAATACTATGATAAAATGTGGTTCATGAGTTGCAAGAGAAAAAGAGACACAGGGAAGTCAACGCAGGAGTAGTGCTGTTCTGTGATTTGTCAGCCCGGTGGGTAGCGTCCTAGGTCTTCACATAGTGGCATGATTGAGCACAGAACGAATCCCAACCAAATTTACTGTAGATTCAGAAAATAAATGCAGAATTTTTAAGAAGGTTTTTATTCATGGAATGACCTAATATTGAATGATGCTTTACCCAGATATAGGCGACCTCAAGTCATTCCAACTACCTTTCAAAGTGAAATAACATAAAGGCTTTGCCCTTGAAAGTACAGTTTGGTGGATCATTTGATATATTGGCTAGAAGAGTAAACACTTTTTTTTTTCTTGCAGAAGAGGAAATTAACAAAGAAGATGAGGATTTTATGTTGGACAACTTTGTGACGTTCTTCATCGCGGGTAAGCCTCAATATAAACGTGACTTTATAACTTCATACGTTGTGTGGACATAATTATGGACTGTTGCTGTATAAAACATCTAGATATGGAATAATTTAACCATTATCAGAGAACATATTCTGGCCGATCAGCATTACTTGTATTGAGACCGATCACCGCTTTCAGGACAGGAAACTACAGCCAATCAGCTTGCGTTCTGCATCATGGAACTAGCAAGAAAGACTGACATTGTGGAAAAGTAAGAGGCAACAGGAGAAGCAAACTTTAAGTCATTTATGTTGAGATTTGCGGGAGACAATCCTCTCACCTGTTATGTTCACCAGAGCGCAGAAAGAGGTGGATGCTGTTATTGGAATGAAGCAGGAGATTAGCTATGAAGATTTGGGAGAGCTGACCTACCTCTCACAGGTACATCCTTTATAAGGATCAAGATGAAGAGAAAAAACATTTAATAACATGTATTTCATTACATCTACATTGCTAAGAGTATTACAGTTTATATAGCTTTATATTTTTTTGCCTTGCCTTTCTTTTGGATTTTTGAATCTCTGTAATTCTTATAACTTTCCTGTACTTTTCACATGGACAAGCTTATTTCCCGTCTGGGATTAAAGAGTCATTCTACCTTATCTTGTGTTTTTCTGGCAGGTGCTGAAGGAGACCCTTAGGATGTATGCCCCCTCTCCGGGAACTTCTCGTGAGTTGCTGGAGGACCTGACCATCAGTGGTGTTCACATACCTGCAGGAGTTATGGCCATGGTCAGTTGCTACAGTCAAAGAAGTCTTCTTGAAACTTAATATTCTTCAACTGATAAATGGTGACAGTAGTATGATTTGATGTGTATTGTTGTGTGTCTTACAGTTGGACTCTTATGTCTGTGGGAGGATGGATAAATTCTTCAAAGACCCACTGACGTTTGATCCGGACCGTTTTCATCCAGACGCTCCAAAGTAAGCAGTCTACTCTTAAAGAAGCATACTGGATATTTAATTATCATAGCCTGTGAACAAGAACAATCTACGTGCTCATCTTCGCGTTCAATACATACATATTCTTTCTGAATATGTATATTCTTTTCTTTCTTGGGGCGTGACTTAGGCTATCTATGGGAGCACCGTTGAGGCTTTTTCATAAATTACCAAGATGGCTGCCGCTGAAGTCTCTCACTATTGGTTGCTCTGATTGGTTGAAAGCCTATCAATTTCCATCCAGAAGCACTTTGGTCTGTGCCCGTTGATAACGGCACATGGAAATCTAAAATGTATTGAGAGGTTCAGGACTAAAACGTATTTCAGAATTGATCGGGACGATGTCAGGCTAATCGTTTATATGATTAATACACAAATATATATATTTTTATCTCAAATTACCCACAGTATTATATGATAAGCTCCCCCATTAATTGATTACCTACCAAATGAAACTACTTTTAGAGAATAACAAGTGTCTTCTTATTCGTTTAAGCATTGGGTCAATCTTTCAAGGTGAACTGCTGACTTTTCACATTCATTTCAGTTGTCTTTAAAGAGTATTGTGTATTTACTGCAGCCATTTTCCTGTAGGCCTTACTACTGTTACTACCCCTTTGCTCTCGGACCACGCTCCTGTCTGGGACAGAAGTTTGCACAGGTGGGTGACACAGGTAGACACACCAAGCATGCTTACTCTGATAAGAATCCATAAACTCAAACTGAGCATGTGTATGATGTGATTCCAGATGGAGGCTAAGGTGGTGATGGCCAAGCTGCTTCAGAGGTTTGAGTTCAGTCTGGTACCAGGACAGTCCTTTGACATCCTCGACACTGGAACCCTGAAGCCCAAGAGCGGGGTTGTTTGCAACATTAAACACAGAAATCCCAACATGTGAAAAATTTTTTTGCAATGAACATATCCTGTGAATGAGTTATGTTACTATTAATTATAGATGTAGAGTATCAACAATTGACTCTGAAAATATACAGGAAATATACAGGTCATTATGGGTGAACTCCATGAACATATCTCTCTCATATAATAAGGCGGCCCAATTAGGCCATTTAATTTCGCTTCCGATTTTCCGCCAGTACGCAGAATAGACCCATAGAAGCTATATGGTCCTACTGAGGCAACATGACCAGCAGATGGCGATGATGGACTACTCATGAGTAACCGTCACCAAACTTGCGGATTCCTTGTAACTTCACGACGCTCCATCACGGATCTCACTCAACGTGTGATTGTTGTTATTTTGATTTATATTTTAGGACTGGCAGGTAGGCCTATTTGAACTTTGACACGTTTTCGTGCAACTGCTCAGTGTCTTGCAGCATTATCTTGCTTCTCAGCTCTATCTGTCCAAGGTTGACTGATAAGAGCTGCATGGCTCCGTCATAAAAGGACCCCTGACCCCTGCCGCCGAGGCCAGCAGAAGACCTCGACCCCAAAGTGAAACACAAACTTTAAAGTGAAGTGATGCATTGTAAGATAAGGTGTGCAAGATGCAGTTTGTTATTTTCAGATCCTATAGGCCTACTACTGCTTGTACTAACTAAATTCTACTATTAAACAAACAAATATTTGGTATGTCGTGGCCAGCCTTACCTGATCACACAATTCATTGTTTACGCACCTCTTTTTTTTTACCACTACACCATATACAATACAATATCATATCTATATTATACTTTACATCTTCATGAAATATTTTGTACGCAGCAGAACATTTAAACCAAAAAGGAAAAAAAAAAACGGGGTAATCGCGGGTATAAGTAGAATGTGTAACGTTAAGTGGCTTGCTTTGTCAACTGGTAGGCTAAATATTAATCAACGGTCCCAAAGTGCGCATGAGGAAAACACTAGTAGGCCTACCTCCTCCATAGCATTGTGAACACCAGAAACAGATTGCACTCCGAATAGCCTCCAAGTTAAAATGGGTTTGTTTTACCTTATGACAAACTGGGCCTGTTATGCGATGTTCTATTGTTTCCTTCTGATTGCAGTTGCGTTCCTTGTTTATTGTTTGTATATCAAACACATTCACATGAAATATGATCATATCCCTGGCCCACCACGAGACAGGTAAGAACTCTCCAACTGCTTTCTGGCTCAGTCGTTTGGTTAGCACGATTGACCAATTACTTTGATCATTGCAGCTTTTTATTTGGGCATTCATCGATGATGAAAGAAGAAACGGAGGGTGGAAAAATTCTCCACGACAAATTCCAACAGTGGTAAGTAGGTTTCGGTTAGAACTATTGATAATTCAGGCAGTGGGCAACTTTTACTATGAGCACGGTAAAAAGCAAATACGGTTACTGTAATGTTCTTATTCATCTATAAATAAAACATCATGAATAGAACTTGTGTTTTTAATATTGAACTCCCTCGGTCTACTTCCACTCTGCGGTACAGCATAGTCAATCCAGCATCTTTTGATGTTCGAGCTCCACCCAGCTCCTTTGTTAGCACTTATCATTACAGTTACCTCTCATAATGTCTTATGTCTTTTTATTCTTTCACAGTGCTGAAATGTATGGACCTGTTGTTCGTGTTAATGCAGCTCATATTGTTATTTTATTGGTGACCTGTCCAGAGGCTACGAAGGTAAAATATAAAGTTATTTCAGTGCCTCAACAAGCCCATCAGTTGAACAAGGAGGAATAGCATCGAGCTGCAGTCCCGGTGTTGTGTCGAGATCGGTTTCCCCGTCGAGATGTGTTTCCCCTAGTCCCCGCCCCCGTCCGAAATTACCCGAAGAGCGAAGGAAGCGCGCGTACACAAAAAGCTCGCCCACGAGCTGCTGTGCTCGTACCACAGAGGCACTTTGGAGAGAGCTAAGGTTCAAAACTGACTTTCTTTAGCGAGTTTTATCTGAAGATGTTGTATGTGACGGTTCCCTGTATGTTGTGTCTTTCATTTGTTTCTAGGACTGGGGAGCAGAGACCTAGGCCTACTCAATTGGTCATTAGGAGTGATTGGCGTGCACCTGGGCCCGGGTGCCAACGCCCTATAAGAGTCTGCTTCCCCAGTCCTTCCCTCTCTGTTCTTTTCAGCTCCACATCCATGCACACCTTTCAACACTTATGTTAAAACAACACACACACCTATAATCCACTCATGCATACACACTCCACACTACAGACTTACTGACTTCCACATCCCATACTTTTATTATAAGTTGAGCACTTGGATTGGTTTGGTTTGATTAAATACTTATTTTGATTGGGAAACTGTTGTCTCCTGTCTTTTTGTTGTGTAGCCTGGCGCCTCTAGGCCAGGTGCGTAACAAAGTGGGGGCTCGTCCAATAAGTTGTTTGTACAGTGAGTTTGGAGCGTCAATTTAGTCTCACTCCTGTATTGGATTTGTGAATGGAGTGACGTCAGTTGGGAATCTTTCCGGGAGGTTCCGTCGTTCCATTGTTTGGTCAACAGTCCGGTGAGTAGACAAAGCAATGTTACAGGCTTGTTATTCAGGCTTTGGGGAGATGCAGTTAATTGTTATGAGTTGAATTCATCTGTTTAAATTTGAGTTAATTTGATTAGGTTTGGTTATTTCAGTACAGTACGGTAGCTGTTTGGTTCATTTTGTGCGGTTGGAGACTTGTTTATTTCTGGTAGTTGTGCAGCTAAGTAAACGTCATTTGGGACGCCAACAGTTGCCTGGCTGGTTGTTTATTTTATTTTTTTTTGTATTTGTTTGATACGAGTGTCCCCGGTAGGTGCGCTTAGCTGCCTGGGTAAAATAGCTCGTTGGTTTAGGCCGGGGGGTGGCTAGGTGCGTCAGGTGCGGCAGTAGCGAGAAGTTCGTACTGAATATCTCGACTCGGGGGCACGGCTAAGGGGGGCATGCGGGTCGCCAGTTATTGGTTGCCTTTCCTCCCCTTTGGTATGAGCTAGGCCTTTGCGGTGGCCTTCAGTGCGTAGAAATCCTCCGCAACCGGCACACGAAGAGGGTGGAGTTAGCTGGGGTTTATATAGGCTAGGGGGACACTTGTATTGTATTTAGTTTGTTTGGTTTGCCAGCTAGGAGGCTCTTAAAGCGCACAATACCCAGGATGGTGTCAGTGGATGACGTTGTTCAGTCTCCCTCGGTGGAGCTCTTAAATCAATGCACCAAAGACCAATTGCTGAACGTTGCAGATCGTTTTGGGTTGAAAATTGAAGCTAGTGATAGAAGGTTAAAGGAGACATTGTTGGAAGTTTTGAAAAGAGAGCTATGTGGTATAGCGGTTTCAACTGAGGAACGGGATAAGAAAGAGGAGGCGTCTCTTTCTCCCGCAGTAGGTGCCGCAATGGAGGTGCCTTCACCAGCAGCTATGTCAGGGTTGACGTTCGACCAACAAAAAGAATTAATCATTTTGCAAGCGAAATTAAAAACTGATCAGGAACAACTTAGGCTAGATAGTGAGTATGCTATTGAAAAAATGAAACAGCAGACAGAACTGGCTAAGTTGCAGGTAGAGCAAAATAGATTGGACTTGATAGGGGATGGTAAGATTTCAGCGGCTGCACCATTGTTTTCAGAACCAGCAGAACGGTCTGCAGGGGGGTTTGACATTAGTGGCAATCTACGTCTGGTGCCCAAGTTTTCCGAACGTGATCCTGAGGCATTCTTTGCCATGTTTGAGAGGGTGGCAGATGTGCGTAAATGGCCTGACTCGGCGCGCACATTGATGCTGCAGTGCGTCTTAACAGGCAGGGCGCAAGAGGTTTTTTCAGCTATGAATGCGGCTGACAGTCAAGAGTATGCCCGTGTTAAGGCGGTGGTACTGAAGTCGTACGAGCTCGTTCCTGAGGCGTACAGGCAGCGGTTTAGATTTTGGAAGAAACATGACAGACAAAGTCATTTGGAGTTTGCACGTGATTTGACGACGAGCTTTAACCGCTGGTGTAACGCCTCGGAGGTGGAAGATTTCGAAGGCTTACAAGATTTGATGATTTTGGAGCAGTTCAAAGATTCTGTTCCAGCTCGTGTGGCAACATATATCAGTGAGCAGAAAGCACGCAACGCAGCAGATGCGGCGGCGCTCGCAGATGACTTTGTCTTAACGCACCGTGGAGAGTTTAGAGCGGGCGGTGGCAATTATGTTGCTGCCAGTGAGTCGCATGGCCGATTTAATAAACCTCTGCCTGTCGATTCCAGAGCTAACGCCAACAGTAGGGATGTGCGTGACTCGGGGAAGGTTTGCCATCACTGTAACAAATGGGGGCACTGGAAAAAAGATTGCTTCTTGTTAAATTCCCCTAAGGCAGGTCATTGGGAACCAAAAGGGGTTGCTACGGCAGCTCCAGTTCGTCCGGTGTCCACTTGTGTTACACCTACCTTCGGTTCAAATGAGGATACATCGGTTGTAGCTCTGAGTTCTTACCGTCCATTTATCATGCAGGGGACTGTGTCTTTGGTGCAGGGTGGGGAAGAAGTACCGGTAACTATTTTGAGGGACACTGGGGCTTTTGATTCATTCATTCAAGCTGGTGTTCTCCCGTTGACTAATGTTTCTGACACTGGTGATAAGGTTCCTATCCGGGGCATAGACATGAATATTTTGTTGGTTCCCTTGCATAATGTTGTCCTAAAATGTGAACTGTTCCAGGGAGAAGCAAAGCTCGCTGTGCGCCCAGCACTGCCTATTCCGGGTGTGACGCTGATCCTGGGCAACGACCTAGTGGGTGCTAAGGTCTGGGCTGGGGTCCCGCCGCCGCCGGCAGTGGTGACCTCTGTTCCCTTGGTAACGGAGGAAGCTGATGAATGTGAGCATGACTTCCCAGAGGTGTTTACAGCGGGTGCGGTGACCCGTGCAATGGCTAAGTTAAAAGAGAAATCTCATTTAAATGATTCAAGTAAGACAAAAGTATCTGAAAAGTTTTCGATACCTCTTTCTGATTTTCCATTGTCCATAACCCGTTCAGATCTGGTTGCGGAACAGCAGGCTGATGCCTATCTGAAGGAGATATTTCCATTGGTACGGCCAGAGGAGGAGCTGTTTGACAGTGCTTGTGGGTATTTTCTGCAGGACTCATTGTTGGTGAGAAAATGGCTGTCACATAAAGGAAGGTTTTTGGGTGAACCAGTGTTCCAAATTGTGTTGCCAGAGAAACTTCGCCAGTCAGTGTTAAAAGTAGCACATAATGAATCTGGACATGCTGGTGTGAGAAAAACTTACGATAGACTACTTAGGCATTTCTTTTGGCCTCGTATGAAGAGAGATGTGTCGGCATTCATCAAAACTTGTCATACATGCCAGTTAACTGACAAGCCTAATCAAAAGTTGAAACCAGCACCATTGTATCCCATTCCGGCCATTAGCCAGCCGTTTGAACATTTGATAATAGACTGTGTAGGTCCTCTACCTCCTTCAAAATCTGGAGCGGTGTATTTGTTAACAGTAATGTGCCAGGCAACTCGCTATCCGGCTGCGTATCCTCTGCGTACTATTACCACTAGGCCAGTTGTGCGTGCCCTTTCTCAATTTATTTCTATTTTTGGGATTCCTAAGGTCATCCAATCTGATAAGGGATCCAATTTCTGTTCTCATATGTTTTCCCAGGTTCTGAAGCAGTTGCGTGTGCACCACAATCAAAGCTCTGCATACCATGCACAGAGTCAGGGGGCTTTGGAACGATTTCACCAAACGCTAAAGGCTATCTTGCGCGCCTACTGCACAGAGCTGGGAAAAGATTGGGAAGAGGGTCTGCCTTGGCTGATGCTTGCGGCTAGAGAGGTAACACAGGAGAGCACAGGGTTCAGTCCAAATGAGTTGGTTTTTGCTCATACAGTAAGAGGTCCTTTGGCTGCACTGTCGGGCGATTGGATAGAGGCACAGCCTCCAAAGAATTTGATTGATTATGTTAATGGTTTCCGCCATCGGCTTTATACAGCTGGGTTGTTGGCTAAGGAAAACTTGGCATCAGTTCAGGATAAAATGAAACGGTTGTATGACACTAAAACAGAGCTCAGGGTGTTTAGCCCTGGAGACCAGGTGTTGGCTTTACTTCCTATTGTTACTTCACCCTTTCAGGCAAAATTCTCAGGTCCACATACTGTAGTAAAGCAGATCTCGGAGCAAAATTACATTATCTCAACACCTAAACGTAGGAAACCAACCCAACTTTGCCATGTGAACTTGCTTAAACCTTATTATTCATGCACTTCAGAGACGCTTGTGTTGTGTGGGCAGCCAGAGGTTGGCTTGGCTCATGCAGTTTGCATGGCAGTTCCGGTCTTGTCTCCCAGTCAGGAGGTAGAAGAAAATGGGTTGGGTACACCAGATCCAGCGTTGGTGCATGGTCGTGTTAAAAATTCAGAGGCGCTTGCATGCCTCGATACACTGTTGTCTCATTTACCTGCAACCGGCCGGAGGGAACTGGCGGCATTAATCCAGGAGTTTCCATGCTTATTTGGTGATACACCGAGTTGTACTCAGTTGATCGAACATGACATTGACATTGGTGATGCGAAACCAATAAAACAGAGGTTTTACAGGGTAAATGCAGATAAACGTAATTATTTGGAAGCCGAGGTTGATTACATGTTAAAAAATGGCATTGCAGAGCCATGCGCATCCAGTTGGGCTTCACCTTGTATTTTGGTTCCCAAGCCAGACGGTACGTTTCGTTTTTGTTCTGATTTTCGTAAAGTGAATAATGTCACTAAACCTGACTCTTTTCCACTTCCCAGAATGGAAGATTGTATTGATCAGGTGGGCTCTGCAAAGTTCGTGAGTAAATTTGATCTATTGAAGGGATACTGGCAGGTACCTCTGTCAGCACGAGCACGTGAGATTGCCGCTTTCATAACACCTAATGGTCTTTATTCTTACAACGTCATGCCGTTCGGACTTCGCAATGCACCTGCTACATTTCAGCGGCTGATGAATCGAGTGGTTTGGGATATGCCAGGGTGTGCAGTGTATTTGGACGATGTCGTAATTTATTCGGACAACTGGAAGATTCACTTGGAACGCATTCGGGAACTGTTCGATCGCTTGAGGGGGGCTGGGCTCACGGTCAATCTTGCAAAGTGTGAGTTTGCGAGGGCGACTGTGACCTACCTCGGTCGGGTGGTTGGACAGGGCCAAGTGTGTCCTGTGGATGCCAAAGTTCAGGCAGTGGCGAAATATCCAGTTCCAACGACAAAGAAAGAACTCATGCGTTACCTTGGTCTGATAGGTTACTATCGTAGTTTCTGTCGGAATTTTTCGACAGTTGTGGCGCCTCTCACTAACCTGCTGAAGGCTAAGGAACAGTTTGTCTGGTCATCCGCTTGCCAAGAAGCATTTGAGCAGGCTAAGAAGCTCTTGTGTGCTGCTCCGGTTCTTGCAGCTCCCCGTTTAGACAGGCCATTCACAGTCTACACTGATGCTAGTCATGTGGGGGCGGGGGCCGTTCTAATGCAAGAGGACAACCTGGGCATAGATAAACCTGTTAGCTTCTATTCTAAGAAATTCAACTCTTACCAGCTAAATTACTCTGTCATTGAAAAGGAAGCATTGGCTTTGATTTTAGCTCTGCAACATTTTGATGTTTATGTTGGCGGTAGTACCCCCCTGGTTATTTATACAGACCATAACCCTCTGACTTTTTTACATTCTTTGCAGTGTCCAAACCAGAGATTGATAAGATGGTCACTGTTCCTGCAATCCTATGCCCTGGACATTCGTCATGTTAAAGGGGCGGAGAACGTGGTGGCCGATGCGCTGTCACGGGCTCCTCATGACTGAGGTCCGGTCTCCGTTGGTCCTTTTTGCCTCTGTCTGTCTTGCACCCCTTAAAGTGCTTCCGTGGTACCGGTTGCTGGGGTGAAGGCCTGTGACAGTGGGCAGGCGGCCATTGGAGTAGAGGTTGGGTATGACAGGGAGTAGATAGTATATATTTATCTAAGGTTAAATGGGTTGCCGGTGATCCCTTTGGGACTCCGTCTTTATGGGGGGGGGTGTGACGGTTCCCTGTATGTTGTGTCTTTCATTTGTTTCTAGGACTGGGGAGCAGAGACCTAGGCCTACTCAATTGGTCATTAGGAGTGATTGGCGTGCACCTGGGCCCGGGTGCCAACGCCCTATAAGAGTCTGCTTCCCCAGTCCTTCCCTCTCTGTTCTTTTCAGCTCCACATCCATGCACACCTTTCAACACTTATGTTAAAACAACACACACACCTATAATCCACTCATGCATACACACTCCACACTACAGACTTACTGACTTCCACATCCCATACTTTTATTATAAGTTGAGCACTTGGATTGGTTTGGTTTGATTAAATACTTATTTTGATTGGGAAACTGTTGTCTCCTGTCTTTTTGTTGTGTAGCCTGGCGCCTCTAGGCCAGGTGCGTAACATTGTATTGTAGATTTCTATCAATAAAAAATATTATTTTTGTGAGAGACTTTTCATTTTGAATGTTATGGACTTTTGGAAGGAAGTGTGCTCATTCATAATACTGTCAGATACTGTTCCCCCTCTGTTCCATAGGAAAGGAGGCTCACACATCTTTGAAATTCATACTGCTGACTTATTTCCCCACAACAGATAAGTCCTGTGATTTTCAGGCTGATATCACTAAATTTGACCATTTAGAACAGGGGGAACACATCCTGACAGCTTGGAATATTACTGTCAGATACCGTTCCCCCTGTTCTAAATGGTCAAATTTAGTGATATCAGCCTGAAAATCACAGCACTTATCTGTTGTGGGGAAATAAGTCAGCAGTATGAATTTCAAAGATGTGTGAGCCTCCTTTCCTATGGAACAGAGGGGGAACAGTATCTGACAGTATTATGAATGAGCACACTTCCTTCCAAAAGTCCATAACATTCAAAATGAAAAGTCTCTCACAAAAATAATATTTTTTATTGATAGAAATCTACAATACAACATCTTCAGATAAAACTCGCTAAAGAAAGTCAGTTTTGAACCTTAGCTCTCTCCAAAGTGCCTCTGTGGTACGAGCACAGCAGCTCGTGGGCGAGCTTTTTGTGTACGCGCGCTTCCTTCGCTCTTCGGGTAATTTCGGACGGGGGCGGGGACTAGGGGAAACACATCTCGACGGGGAAACCGATCTCGACACAACACCGGAGCCAGAAACAGTTTGGTAACAGCACTGTGGTGTGGCAACGCACTGTGGCGTGGCAACGCACTGTGGCGTGGCAACGCACTGTGGCGTGGCAACGCACTGTGGCGTGGCAACGCACTGTGGCGTGGCAGATCTGTTTTCTCCGGGTTTTTTCTCGACTTTTTACGTCACAGTCGCCTCCTAGCTGCCCCAGTCGAGTTATCAACGTCAATTTTTTTGTTACATTTCAATAAAACAATTATTAATAATAATTAATCTAATTTAAAAAAAGTAAATATGTTCTTCAACGTTTATATATATATATTTATATTTATATATATATATATATATATATATATATATATATATATAACCCTTACCCAAAACGTATGCTAATTAGATAGACGATGGATTTAAACGTGAGGAATTGTGGAAATTACGGATCACACCTGGTGTGTTCCAGATTCCTCGGACGCCAGTCTTCCGGGAAATCTCCCAGCTGTCTGTCGGCATTTCTCGGAGGCACTGCCCCTTTCTGTCTTCATCCCTCGGAATTCTAACATCGGGATTCCACCGGACGCGTACGCGCCGCGGAACGGCTGCGTCCTCTGCCCTGCGTCCATTCCTACCGGGCGCGTACCGGCAGCGTAGCGCTGCCTTGCGAGCCAGCCGTATTCACGCGAGATCACGCGATAATCCTAAACCTAACGTACTCACCTTCCACTCCCAAAACTATTGCAATTAAATGCCACGCTTTGTCCTTACTGACATTTTCCTTATAAAAAGGATGATTTGGTACATAAATGACTTCATGTTGCTGAACTTCGACAATGAGTCTCTCGTCGTCCATGTTGCCGACCCTTTGATTGATTGACTGCTGACAATAATGTAATAATGTTGATGTGAAGTTATATGAACTGAGTATTGTGTTTTATTTAGAAAATTGACCGGATGCTCTATGGCTTTTACTTTTCACTTCCTGTCCGGCTCGATCTGCTCTGTCGAAATTGACGCGGTTTAGCAGCGGCTCGTGGCAAAAATAGAAGTGCGACGGAAAGATAGCGCCGCAGCGCGGCACGCCGCTCCTGGGACGCTGCTGAAACGTTCCGCGGCGCGCACGGTGGAAATGGTCTCATTGATTAGAGTGGAAGCGATCAGCAGCGGTGACCGCGGCGCAGCCATGCCGCGGCGCGTACGCCTCCGGTGGAATCGAGCCTTGATGGTGCTTTCACATGGCGGGAAATTATGGGGAAAAGATTTGCGCGACGTCGGAAAGTTTGCGTGAACGACACCTCATGACGCTGTTCCGTTCTTCCGTTCGGCAACCTGGGCCAAATTTTGATAACAGAGTTGCCCAGTTGGTGACGCTTGGTTTACTAGTGACGCGCATGAACATGGTGGAACACGAACGTTTTGCTCAATATAAAATAATCAACCATCATGTAACTTTACTATTGATTGACGTTGTAACCGTCTGTTGGCATCGACCTTTCTCAGTTGTAAACGTTGTGTAGGCCTACTGGTAAATCAACTCTAGATAAGGGCAAGTGTTGCCTTCCATTCAGTGGCAACACTGTATGTGCTTCTCATAAATAAAAGCAATAGGATAGCAGGTGATAGGCATCAAGGAAATAAAGCCATGCACACTTGAAACTGATCCTACTAAATTCTGTTTAGTTCTGACTCTTTTTTATCAGATTAAAAACAACTGCTGTGAAGAACTTTTAGATTGCCAACGCAGTGCACATCTTCGGTCACTGTCGGGAACACGTGTAAGCTTGAGCGTCATCACCGGTGAGCCGTCTCGTTATCACCAGGACAGCGAACGCGCCTAAATGGTGGGATCAAGATGCCTCAGACACCAGCCTTCCGAGTTGTAATTTCCGGTCTCGGAGCACTTATAGCGTTCCCGTTCGACTCTGTAATTGTCTCATGAAATTGTCTGGTCGTTACAACTCGGAAGGCTGGTGTCCGAGGCATCTGGATCATTGGTCGAACCGTGCCACACCCCAGTGCGTTGTCCGGGTCCTGGCCTGCTGCTGCTTGATGGATGCTACTCAAAAATGGCTCAATAAAGAGTGCAATGGTACAAATATTAGGAATTCATTATTTGATATTTGTTTCTTCTGGTGATCGCAGGAGATCTTGATGTCCCCTAAGTGCCTAAAACCTAAGCCCATATACAAGCTATTCTTTGGACTTTTTGGATCGAGGTAATCTCATTTTCTCGGATTGATTATTTAAACCTGCCATTAATATAAACACCAATGTAATGCAATTATAGTTATCTCTCAGTATCACATTTGTTGAGATGGAATCTTGAACATAAAATATTGATAATATTGATTGATGCTTCATAATTATAATTGAATGTAGGTGTATATAAGATTTCAACATCAATCTGTAAGTAAGTGTGAGTAAATGATAACAGCAAGTGCCCAGAACATGAACTGAGTGTAAAATAAAAGTAGCCTACAAATTACAATAACAGGGAAAACCGCAGAAGGTTTAACAGTAAACAAGGCTGTCTCTTGCACAAGGCTCTCCTGCTCGCTCCAATCAGGTCGCTGAGGAATGTAGCAAGAATTTTGAAGAGGTATAATGGGAGCCAAGGGAGACAAGGTCCCTGTCAGTGATATAACTCCTAAACCAATTCAAGACTGGGCCAATACAGTTCTCTAATCTATTGATAAATATATCCTAGATTTGTCTCAAAGAAAGCAATTAAGTCTAAAAGTACAAAAACACTTGTTTATTTCTGTGCATGCTTATTATCATCATGGTTTCAACGAGAATGTATTGTGAGAGAAGGTATTGGTTCATTTGATACATTCTATTATATTCAACCAATTGGTGTCATCTCAAATGTTCAAATCCGACGCAATAATCTCTCCAATTGTACGCACTTTTCTCTATTCCCCCAACATAGGTTTATGGGAAATGGCCTGCTTACAGCTACCGACCACGAGCAGTGGCATAAACAACGACGGATAATGGACCCTGCCTTCAGCAGTCTGTAAGTTGACACTAAGGTGACCAGAGTTTTGAAAGGAAAAACGGGGACGTTTGTAGTTTGGCGGTCCATGTAGCAACAGCAGTTTTTTTAATGAAAAAAAAATTAAACAATTTATGATTTTCCTATTATCATATTAAATGTCGTACTGTAGTTAATATTGGGCCCAATGGTTTACTATGATGGGTTTTTAGCTTTGGTTAACCAGTCAAAAGCAGGCTAGTCCAATAGGGAATCCTTTTATATTGTAATGTTAGCCTATTGATTGTGAGCGGTCACGCCTGCTTATCGTATGAAGGCAATATACTTTATACCATCGTAAAGACTTTAGACCTGCGTATCAAGATCGCATCACAACCTATCAGATGAACATGACAGTAATTACCATCTGTCCAGGAATTAATATCCATTACAAAATCTATTCAAATATTTAAAAAAATCTATTTTAGAATCCTATTTTTAGACATTTTTTGACATTTCCAGGGACAGGCTCCCATCCATTGCTTTCTGTGCTGACACCAAGACTGGCCAAATCATTTTTTTCCAGGTACCTCAGGGGCCTGATGGGGACCTTCAACGAGAGGGCAGAAAACCTCATGGATGAACTCACAAATTTAGCAGACAGCAAAAAAGAGGCAAAGATGCTCCAGTTGTTCAACCGTGTGACCTTAGATGTCATCACCAAGGTAATCCAAAGTCTGTCCTCCTTTTCATATGTCATATGTTTCCCTGCCTGGTCACTCTCAAATGTTCAACTGCTCACAAATCCCATTCTCAGAATTTCATTTTCCTTCAAAATGCTTTAAAATATCTGCATGATCTACCGATGTTTTATTGCTAATTTTCAGGTGGCCTTTGGAGTCGATTTGGACCTCAACCAAAACAAGGACTCGCCTTTCCCTAGAGCCATTGAGATGTGTCTGACAGCCATGGTTCATACCACCCGAGACATGCTTTTTCAGGTACATGCTATCATTTTCAGATATGGCGTCAATATGCAAATTTCTTCACACTGGATACTACGTATTACTATTTATTAGACACTTGTATTGCTTTCATGAGCAACAGTGAATTTAAATACTATGTAATTAAGGAGAAGTAAGCAGTGAGGTATCCTGCCCAAGGGGTTCTTCAGGATGGCTGCAGACATTTGGAATCAAACCCAGAAACCTTTTGATGGAAGATGAACTTGCTTATATGATTCAGTGTTTAACCGTTCCAGCTAATGCCGAAGAACCGACCGTTCATCAAGGAGGTGAGGGAGGCGTGCCAGCTTCTGCGGACCACAGGAGAAGCCTGGATCTCCAAACGGAGAACCGCCATCCAAAATGGCGAAGATGTACCCAAAGACATCCTCACTCAGATCATCAAATCAGCTGGACAAGGTTGGGTTCAAAATACCATGATAAAATCTGGTTCATGAATAGCAATGCCTTGAAATTAATTTGTTGCAAGATAAAAGGAGACAAAGGGAAGTCAATGCAGGAGGAGTACTGTTCTTTGATTGGTCAGCATGGTGGTTAGCATCCTTGGTCATGGACATCAATGAGTACAGAATCAATCCAAAACCAATCGAAAATGTTTCTATCAATGGAAAGAATTAATATTGAATGATGCTTTGAACAGATTCCGATTACCTTGTAGTCAGTGGCTCCAGCTACCTTTCAAAGTGAAACACCTAAATGCTAAGCATTTCAAAGTACAGTTTGATGGATCATTTGATCGATGGATAGAATAATAAATACCAATACTTTCTTTATTGAAGAAGAGGAAAGGACTAAAGAAGATGAGGATCTTATGTTGGACAACTTTGTGACATTCTTCATCGCAGGTTAGTCTCGATATGAATGTTAATTGATATCTTTATACGTTGTGTAGACATAATTATAGTCTGTATGAAACATCTTGATAATGAATCATTTACCCATTATCAGTGAACATATTCTTGTTGATCAGCAATAATTGTATTGAGACATGACTGCTTTCAGGACAGGATACTACAGCCAATCAGCTTGCCTTCTGCATCATGGAACTAGCAAGAAACCCTGACATCATGAAAAAGTGAGAAGCAATACGAGCAGCAATGAGACACTTTAATTCTTTAATTATGAGATGGACACAGACATAACTGTAACCTGTTATGTTCACCAGAGCGCAGAAAGAGGTGGATGCTGTTCTTGGAATGAAGCAGGAGATAAGCAATGATGATTTGGGAGAGCTGACCTACCTCTCACAGGTAGATCCTTAATAAGGATCAAGATGAAGGGCCGAACATTGATTCAAGTGAATCTCTTTACAGCTGCATCGCTAAGAGTTTAAAAGCGTGTGGACATTTGGCGTATCGTTTTGAAGTTGCTATTCTTATTTTTGTAATTCTGTCATTCTTTTAATGGTCCTGTACTTTTCATGGGGACACGCTTATTTCCCCGTCTTGGATTGAAGAAGCACAAGTCATTCCACCTTATCTCATACTCGTCTGACAGGTGCTGAAGGAGACCCTTAGGATGTATTCCACTGCTCCCGGAACCAATCGTCAGTTGCCAGAGGACATGACCATCAGCGGTGTTCACATCCCTGCAGGAGCTTTGTGCGTGGTGAGTTGCCCCAGTGTCTCTGATCTCGTCAAATAAGTCTCCTTGAAACGAGTTTCATAGAAAAGGCAAATGGTGATAGTAATATTGTTTGAAGTGAATTGTTGTGTATTTTATAGTTTAGCTCTCATGTCTGTGGAAGGATGGAGAAATTCTTCAAGGACCCACTGACGTTTGATCCGGACCGGTTTCATCCAGACGCACCCAAGTAAGCGGTCTACATAAAAAGGAGCATAGTGGATATTGAATGCTCATAGCCTGGGAACAAGACAAATCATGTTCACATGCACTAGCATACTTTTTTTTTTTCTCCCCTGAAATAAGGTCCCATGGGGACAGTGGAAGGGTCGTTACTTAGGCTCTCTATGGGAGCACCGTTGAGGCTTTTTCATAAATGACCAAGATGGCTGCCGCTGAAGTCTCACACTATTGGTTGCTCTGATTGGTTGAAGGTCTACCAATTTCCGTCCATATCACTTTGGTCTGTGCCCGTTGATCATGGCCCTTGAAAATCTAAAAGGCAGTGAGAGGTTCCAGACTAAAACCCATCTTAAACCCATCTTAAACCAATCTTTCAATGTGAACTGCTGATTTCCACATTTACTTCAGTTGAGGGCTTATATGAATGATAGAGAGTGTTGTGTATTTACTGCAGCCATCTTCCTGTAGGCCTTACTACTGTTACTACCCCTTCGCTCTCGGACCACGCTCCTGTCTGGGACAGAAGTTTGCACAGGTGGGTGACACAGGTAGATACACCAAACATGCTAACTCCGATAAGAATCCAGAATCACAAACTGAGAATGTGTATGATGTGATTCCAGATGGAGGCTAAAGTGGTGATGGCCAAGCTGCTTCAGAGGTTTGAGTTCAGTCTGGTGCCAGGACAGTCCTTTGACATCCTTGACGCTTTAACCCTGAGGCCCAAGAGCGGGGTCGTTTGCAACATTAAACACAGGAATCCCAACATGTGAAACTTTATATCGCAATTAGCTGGTCTAAGAAGCTGTACTGACACAACATGACCAGCAGATGGCGATAATGGACTACTTATGAGTAACCTGACCGGTAAGAAAACAGCGTGGAGAGGACATGTTCTTTGCCAATGTTCGTAGACGGTGTTGAGGTAAAGACCTTGCTGCTAAAGGCAATGTGAAACTTTCATGTAACATAAAGATGTGTTTCTCCAAGTCAAACATTTGTAACATTATTTTGCTCCATATAAAAGATAGGAGATTTATCTTATTTCATTATTCCTGGATTTTTGTAAAATGGTTATTTCAACAGTTAACATACTTTCTCACAATCAAAAGACGCTCCTCAAAGTCAGTCAGTAGGGCTGAATGGAACTCACTTGCACCAGCTGACTTTCCACACAGGGTTCAGACAAATCTTTTGACCTACCGAGGCCCTATCAGTTAATCCATGCTCAACCCTCTGACACACAAACACAAACACACACACAATCAAAAGTTGCATAACAGTGCTGCTGACGCACACAGGAGGGTTGAAGTCTAACTCGCTGCTTATGTAGGACGCTACTCAGTCGGTCACAGGCTCGAATCCCTACCAACTATACACCAAGTCCTACAGTCCCGTTCTTGAGCAATGTTCACCGTTTTAATTCAGCATAATTTTCCCGCATTCTTTACTGTTATTGTGAAGAGAAGCAAGAGAAGTTTTCATTGGGTGGCCACTGAGACATTGCTGACTCGTTTGAAATAGGCCCAGATCCTGCTTTTGGTTGACTTTCACTTCAAAGACGTACTGCAGGGCTACAATAAAACAGCTAGGGTACACCATTAGTTATTATTGTAACAAGATGATACGATGCGAAACTACTAAAAACCGTTAAAAAAAATATGACAATAAGAGATAATGGACAAGGCATAGGTCTTAAGTTAAACATTTTTTATTGCAAACCATTTGTGGTCACATAAATCTGAAAGTTTTACAATTTACAATACATTTAACATAAATTGTTACATATACATATTTTAGGCATACCATCATGTCTTTGTTCAATATACATTAAAACTAGTACACGTAACTCCAAATATACAAATAAACTTAAATACCCTCAAACTGTGTTAACAGCAATATTACAATGGAATGTCGAGTTCAGATGTTAATGAGACTTTGTTCGGTATCGGGAGGCTTATGGAAGACATTATGAGGGGGACTCGTTTGGTAAACAAACATAAAAGATAGGGACGATTTTTTAGACACAGCACACATACGGTTTTAGGCAACACACTCACACATGCGCACACACACACACACACACACACACACACACACACACACACACACCGTTCACAGCAGCAGTTATCTTCCTTACTCTCTCTCCCTCTCGCTCTAGCCTAGTGCCATCCAGCTTGGCCGTTATCGGTCGTTGTCAGTTTGATGTCAGATGCAGAGCCAGTGTCTGTGGAACGCTTCCCACGCTGTTTAAATCTTAACCAAACGCTCTAACGTATCGACGACTGACCCTGGGTACAGACTTTGTGCTACATTGTTCCTTTCCGCCGACCGTTCTCCATCAAACACAAGATAAATAACCAAACAATCGACCGTAACAGGACAATAAGGTCAAAACGAGGAGTTGGAGACAAAATGAAAAGAACAAACAATTTCTGCTGGAGAAGAAACTTAAAGGCACCTTTTAAGATGAACCCCCACACGTAAGTCCCCCTTAGTAACATTCAGCTTTAAATATCTCCATTTGCAATAAAATGGAAAAATAGAAACAATGCAAAGAAACTAAAGCACCACATGCACACTATCTCCATGTTGCTCTGTAAAATTGATAGGCAGGCCCACAGGTGCCATGCCGGAGAAAATAACACGCTACGTAGCTACGTAAGATGAAGTTTAGAAACCACGTAATGGGGTTGGTACACCCAAGTCTTCCTCCTGTGGGAAAGGCCTTGAACCCCTTTGACGCGTTTGTGCAAATCTCTGGTTGGTTATTTTATTGTTCCGAGTCTGTCTACTGGTAAGTGCACATGCATGGGATAGTGTTTTTTGTAGTTTCAAGTTGAGCCTCACAGCTATCAGAGCTAATGTGCAAAATGTCCCCGACTAAGAATCGCGCTATATCGCAGGACATGGGTGTGGCATGGGCTCAAGGTGAGGGATCAGGGTGGGTTTGGCAGGCAGACCCTCAAATTGCGTTTCCTCTCAAACTCTTCCAAAGGGGTCGACGCTCAGAATAGATAAGGAGGGGGGTTCTCAAACGATTAATGGGTTGGATATGGTCATCAGTTTCCATCATCCAGACGGGGAATGGGGGGAAGGCGAGGTGCAAGTCTTCTCCTGCACGCTGCCCCCCCCTGTGTCCGTGAAGGTACCCGCCCGTCGACTTTATCCGCCACCTCCCTGTGTCTTAAATAGTGTCCGTGGTGTGCACCCCTGCTACAGTGCAGTGTTCCTGCCGTGGCCCCTATAGGTAGGAGTCCATGGACGGGGCGTAGGAGAAGCCCAGGAAGGCCTCGGCAGCGTCCTTGATGCTGGCCGTGACCAGGGCGCTGTCAGGGGAACAGCCGATGGAGTTGGGCACAGGCTCGTCCGTGAACTCTGGGTCAAAGTGCCGCAGGTCATTAGGGCCCGTCTGAAGAACGAGAGAAAGAGAGAAGGGAGTCAGTAATGCTTAGGTTATAAACTGTTTGAATATGGAGATATGGAAGACGATGATTGGAGAGCAGAGTTTCCGTGGCTCAAAAAAACAACAACACAGAAACATACAACATCCTCTCTGAGGCAAAACTGTTCGTTTTGGGTAACGCACCACGTTGGGGTTGAAGGGAGGGGTGAGCTTCTTTGCGTTCAGTTCTTCCCAGTTGATGGGGGAGAAGAACATGTGGTTCTTGATCTCAGTCTGGAAAGCGAACAGACGGAAAAGAGTCAAGTTCACGTCGAGGCGCGGTGGCGTTAGAAAATACAATTTTGTCGGTGACAAAAGTACTTGGACTACATTCAAACACGTGCGCACACAAACACACACTTACAAAGTCGTCTGTGCAGCCCAGTCTCTTGGTGCGGTCCTTCTGGAGAAGACCTTCCAGAAGGTGCCGGGCTGCGTTGGAGATGTTGGGCTTCAGCTGCAGCGGTTTGTTGAGGATGTTGTCGTACATCTCCGCTGTGTTGCGGCTGTAGAACGGAGGCTGGTGGGGGACAGAGACACAACGGGTCAGGATTTGAGTTTCAGATATCCGCTGGAAACTAATAAAGTGAACGTTTATTAGTTTCATTTTAATTAATTTTTTTTTTAAAACATGTACAATCCAAGGGTAATCTAACACAGTTAGCATCGTTATCTGCCGTCTCGGTTCGTTGTAGCGACGTTGGCGCCACGATTCCAACAGATCAATCGATATGGATTAACGCGGTGGCGTGGGCCCTTGTGTGTCCGCTGATGCCTACGACCAATCGATGGCACATACAATACAGCACACGCGATGAGCCCCCCAGTGTGCAGAGTCGTAACATGTACTCACAAGGCCGTAGAGCATCTCGTAGATCACAGCTCCCAAGCACCACCAATCTACCGTCCGGTCGTACGGCTGCTTGTGCAGCACCTCGGGAGCCAGATACTGCAGAGAGGCGACAAGTCAGAGGACATTAACAAACGATTCCGATTTCGGCGACTAGTTTGAGATCCGAATTCCACGGGAGACTCCCCCCTTACCTCGGGTGTACCGCAGAAGGTGGACGTGGTTCCGTTGAGCTCGATGTTCTCCTTGCACAGGCCGAAGTCGGTGAGGATGATGTGGCCCTGCTGGTCGAGCAGGATGTTCTCGGGCTTCAGGTCCCGGTACACGATGTTGAGGGAGTGGAGGTAGCCCAGGGCGCTGGCGATCTCGGCGGCGTAGAAGCGCGCCCGAGGCTCCAGGAAGCATCGCTCCCTCTGCAGGTGGTAGAAGAGCTGGAGGGAAACGAAAAGGAGAGAGATCGGGACAGAGTGTCAGGAGCACCCCTTGCTTCCAGCACTTTGGTTTTTTGAATGTGAGCAGCACCGACGCACCCGCCTTGGTTTAAAGGGAAGCCATTAAGGGGGTCCTGGAAGGAGCGGCGGGCTAATGACGGCGCATATCAAAGAGGGGAGCTAATGGCTGGAGGTGGAGGGGGTCGCCGGCAAACCAGGGGAAATGTGTGGGAGAGGAACAGATTAGGAGACAAAGTAGAAAGGGACAGACGGACAGGCAGAGAGACACGGAGACAGACGGGGAAACTTTGTGTCAGGAAATGACACCCATGAGGTGGGTGGGAAGGAGGGGAAGGAGAAAGTGAAAGAGTTAACTTGGACACGCAAAGATAGATGGGAGGAAGGGTGAAAGGTGGAGGAGATGATGGAGCGTTCGGGAAGGCAATAAAGAACAGAGAAAAAGGGAGGAAAAAGGCAAGGAAATGTGTTTTTTTTTTTTGTTTTTTTTATCAGCGCCGTCTCTGCCCTGCCAACAATCACAGGAAATTTGCTTTTGCTTTTTAAATACACAGGCTCTGTACAGTGCTGCTAATTCTGTCTCACCGCCCCCCCCCCCTCCCCCCCACCCAATGGTTTCCTGAGAGGCGTATCCTCTCGAAAAGAAAAGACAGCGACTGACAGCTTTGATTCAGCTTCGCATGACAGGATGTCCGCATGCTCTGTCAACCTTTATGCCCATGAACCTCATCTCTATTCATCTTTCTCTCGCTCTCTCTCTTTCTCTCTCTCTCTTTCTCTCTCTCTCTCTCTCTCTCTCTCTCTCTCTCCTATTTAAACACCATCTTATCCAAGTGGTCACAAATTGGACCTCGGGGGGAAATAAAAAATGTACTCTACTATCATCAGTAGAATCTCCCTTAAAACAACCACGCTGTGTAACCGCCTCAATAAAAGCTCGCTTTTAGAGCGCAGACGGCCATTCTCATTTTACATGCCCCCCTTCAGGAGATCTCAAAAGCACCAAGCAAGATTCACATCGGGTGGTCGCCTCACTTTAATAGTAGGATTCGAAGTGGGATTGAACAAACAACCCTTCAACAAGAAGAAAGTAGTATCTCTTGAGCAACCAAACACCACAAGTCATCCACCCAACTCCACCCAGGTGTAGCAGACTCGACTATTGCTGCTGTTGTTGTTGTTGTTGAGACACAAAAGTAGAAAGTGTGGCTGGCCTCACCTCTCCCCCGTTGATGTAGTCCAGGACAAAGTAGAGTTTGTCCGCCGTCTGGAAGGAGTAGTGCAGACCCACGAGGAACGGGTGCTTTACGTTCTTCAGGAGCACGTTCCTCTCTGACATGATGTGTTTCTCCTTGGGGGGGGGGGGGGGGGGGGAGGTCAAAGGGTGGAACGCGTTAAAACAAGGCCACACCATCGGTCTCTTCGTTTTTGCGTGCGGCGTCTTGTGTTTTCTTTGTGTGCGCGTGTTTTTCGCGCATCACGTCACGGGCTCACCTCCTTCTTCTTGAGGATGGCCTTCTTCTGCAGCACTTTGACCGCGTAGAACTGGTCGTCCGAGCGGTGGCGCGCCAGCAGCACCTTGCCGAAGCTGCCCTTGCCGATCACCTTGAGGAAGTGGAAGTCGCTGGGCTTGGCGGTGGGGTTAGAGGACGGGCCCAGGTTGATCTGCTGGGACGGGCTGGGCTGGAGGGGGAGGGGGGGGACGAAAGGAGAAGGAGAGAAGGGGAAATAGGTCAGAGCCATCGATCAGGTCGCGATCACACCACCCGGAGTGCGCGCGCAGATGTAAACAAAAGGCAGACTCCGTCGCAATTTGAGGTGCACAAGTCTTATTGTTCACCACAGGGGCCGTCGGCTGAGACTGATGTCGTGCACAGACAGATATGGGAGCACACAGGGGGGGGGGTGCAGTTTTACTCAAAGGATCAGTCCATGCTAATCAACGTGGGCAGATGTTCAACTCCTCAAGGGTGACGGTGGTTTACTCACCGGAGGGGAGGGGTTGGCGTTCATGAGTTCAGCGGCGTCCTGAGGTGGATTCATGTTCAGGATGGACTGAACCTCAGGACTGAGAGAGGAGAAGGAAGCGAAAGCAGAAAAGGAAGATGGTTAATAACAGTCTATGAACCATGAACACGACATGGACATCCCAAATGGTTTTCGAGAACAATATGAACCGCTATGTTCAATTACTGATGAGAAATAGATGGGTTGTAAATACAGGCTTGTAATGTACTTAGGCACGTACTGTGCAGAATAATAACAATAATAATATGATGAGTTACTCACTGCTTGCAGGCGTAGGAATTTGTTGCAATCCTTTGTATGAAGTCGTTCAGACCCATTCTCCTCTGTTTCATAAAAGCTGCAGAACACACACAAAGAAAAAATCGAAAAAGGCGATTTAGAAAAATCAAGTAATTTAAAAAAATACATTATTCTCGTAATTATAAAATACAATGCCAAATAAGTAGTACAACTCATACCAGTTAGCAATGCTACCATCCTTCGCGATTTCGAGTCGGTCAGAGCTGATGTGTCTATGTCTGTTTGTATCGTCATAGTAGAGAAGTGTATATTCCAAAGAAAAGAATGAATGTTCTCCAAAACTGTACCTAAACTATCTCGGCATTTTGGCAGCTTTATATGAGGGCTGAGAGGAGGGAGGGACTGACTGCGCGGTCTTCGCTCTCTCCTCCCCTCTGACGTACTATGACGTTGGTGGGCGTGTTCCTGTACCATATTCTCTTCAGGTCAAAGACTGACCCCCATCCTAACCAATCACCGTGCTTTGCGCTTCTACGCGCCACTGCAACTCATTGACGTTTAGTGGTCTAATGCAACGAATAAAAACAATCAAGAACAAGGTGTAGTCTACTTTGTATGTAGGCTGTTACTGGAATTCCTAAATAGGTTTTCGCCAGATTCGCATGGCCCAGAATCCCGTTGTATCTATTTGCGATCATACGTCTGTTTTACCTTCAACCTACTAATAACAACATAATCTGCCTACGGCTACTCACTAAACTGATAACAGCTTTAAATCCCCTAAAAGCCTACCTTCATGTATGAGCTCGATCGATAATTATAATGTGTATTAAAACCCCCTGGTTGTGACTCATGAGCCACGTCATACACAACACAGAGATGCTGCGTTCAGATAGAAGGGGATCAAGGCCAAGAGAAAGAGCGGCTGGTTGTGAGTGGAAAAAGTAGGCGACAGCCGACGGGTCTCCCACGGTGAAGGAATGGATAGGCTACATCAGGGCCGTGACCGTGGCCATCAGGTTTAAAAGGCCATCTCAAACACCGAGTTGTGACCGATCAAGTTGATAATCCTGCAAGTGGTTTGGCAGCTGTGGCCGGACAAACTAACAGACGGTCACGATGGGAAACAGTTACGTAACATAGGAGCCTGCCTGGGTTTAGTGTAAAACACATAATATATATAGCTTTAACCTTAAAATCCTGGGGCCTCGTTCATATGGTCGGGAAATATAAACATTAACAAACACTAAAAAGATTTGCATTGCATTTGTAAACAGAATCCGCGGACGTCCTGCGCCGCTGTATGTAGACCCGAACAACTCAAACAGCTGGGACCTGAAACTTTAGTCTTCCAAAAGCCAATCGAAAAACGACATCACTCGAGAGATGGACACCACCATTATTGTAGATTATAGCATATAATGCTAGTTCAACTAATTCAAAGTAGAAAAACAATATTCCTTATTGAATTAGGATAGACTAATCCTTCGATTCTCCACCATACGCTACAATAAATGCCACGGGTATAAAACAGATGATAGTTATACACAGGCCTGCAACTGCAACATGTTTAAATCAATATTGTACATTAAAACACACCTTTGAGGTCTGAAGAAGTTGCCATCTTAGCGCGTATTTGCCCGATCGCTGCAGGGACTGGTGAGGACTCGAGCCAAGAACGAGGAAGAACCGCCAACATATAACGGGCCACCTATCTCTAAACACATTTACATAGATAACCACCAGGTCTAAATCCAGCTCCACAGATCACGGTGTGAACGGGATTGTCCAGAGAACGGAATGGAAAATCACCCCCCACCCCTTGCGTGCGGGTTGAAGAACCGGACTATCAAAGTTAGCAGGTTAGGGTTCGGTTTAATTCCTCATCGTCCAACGGTTTGTCTAAAAAAAATCTAAATATCATTTTTGATCTTACTTACAAGTCAGAGCGGTCGTTTTGTCTTTCATGTGTACGTTGCTCGGGTGACACCAATGAATCGGCAGGCAAGATCTAGGAACGACTTGTTTCTCGGGCCGAAGCGTGGAAGAATTTGCACTAGACGGTTCACCGCATTCCACCTCGAGTTTCTTCCAGTGAATATACTTGGTCAGGGCGGGTACGCTCCGCCTCTGTAGTTGGTTCTACCCTCAGTTTAATGGCATTCTTTCAGCACAGAGAGAGAGAGAGAGCGCGAGAGAGAGCGCGAGAGAGAGCGCGAGAGAGAGAGAGAGAGAGAGAGAGAGAGAGAGAGAGAGAGAGAGAGAGAGAGAGAGAGAGAGAGAGAGAGAGAGAGAGAGAGAGAGAGAGAGAGAGAGAGAGAGAGAGAGAGAGAGAGAGAGAGAGAGAGAGAGAGAGAGAGAGAGAGAGAGAGAGAGAGAGAGAGAGAGACCGGATTTTTGCTATTAATTAATTTCCTTCTTGCACGGAACCGTTTGTCTCCGTACTAGACGACTTCTGGCGTCTGGCTCCTCGCAGGGGGCATGATATTTTACCTTCAAAGTTCAAGTTACAACATCCCCCCCCCCCCCTATTGGAACTTATCCCCAGGCATTTTCTTTCAGTCTCTTCCTTGTACTCATGTCCAAGATTCGACATAACCAGCCCTTCTTACATTGGATAGTGCTTTGGACCTGAGGCATTCCATTGTGAGTAACTAGAGAAAATAGCAATCTAAACTTACAATTCATGATGAGCATTGTCTCCGATTAAATGTAGGCCTAAGTCTGCGTATGTAATAAAGCAAATGAGTAAAATAAGCGCTTTACAGATACTGAATACACAACTTTTAATTATCGCTCCAACTTTTTGTCACTGTTTTTGTTAGTCCCCTGACTCTGACCAAATCTATTATTAATCCATTCCCCAAAGCCACACACACACACACACACACACACACACACACACACACACACACACACACACACACACACACACACACACACACACACACACACACACACACACACACACATAAACACACACGCACATACACACGCCAATTTGCATAGACACATAAGCAAATGTTCAGCTCAAGGGCTGAAGATACCTTCAGAAAGTCAGATGGATGGGTAGAACCACGCCCACACATACCACACACACACACACACACACACACACA